>NC_071983.1:4606428-4799700 GCF_026283585.1 Hylaeus volcanicus | reverse complement strand
GTGAGCCACTGTAATAGTGCGTCTTGCCTGAGAGGTTATATGATGTCCCATCGGGCGGCGCGAACCACCGGTAATGCAGATTACTCTGTCGGTAATGCAGATTACTCTGTCGGTAATGCAGATTGCTTGGTCGGTAATGCAGATTACTCTGTCGGTAATGTAGAGCGTTTGGTCAGCAATGCAGATTCATATACATTAACTAGAAATTTTTTCATGCTTTTCACTGCATTTTCCCATACTTTTAAACAATTGTATCTAGAGCTAGTGCGTATTCATATAAATTAACTAGCAATTATTTCATACTTTTAACTGTACGTTTTTTGAAGTCGCTTATATTTTTTTTCCAAAAAATTATTTCATATGAAACTTGATTCAACGTTGAAATCTCTTTCTTCGTCTGATCAATCGTTTGATGAAAGTTTTGAGATGAAATTTGATACAAGCAACTTATCGAACAGGCTAAGCAATAGCTCCTTGTTAGAATCTGGTCCCTTCCGAGTGGCTGCCGTTACAACTGCTCGTACAAACGCAGTTTGAATCGTTTCTCTCGCAGGCGGAAGACGATTCGTGCCACATTCCAGACCATTGTTCGTAGGGCTGGTAGAGGGTAATTTGGAGCGGTCGCTGCTGTTGCTGGTGCCGTTTCTGTTCCTGTTCGTCGTCGTTGCTCGCTGTTCTTCTTCGGTAATAGGCGTTCTTCCCTTTCCGCGGCGATTGTCGAGCACTTAATAGCCGCGCAGCGGTCAATTTCTCCGTTAGCTTCTTCTGCTAGCCTCAATTTCATCTTCTGGCGGGTTTGTGACACGCTCTGAAGCTCTTCGAGACTTGGAAAGCCACGATATACTCGAAGGTTAAACTTAAATGCCAGCTAGTAACAACGATTACCGTGAAATAACGGAAAAATATATATTCGTAACTCTGGGGCAATAATACGGTAAAGTAGCAACAATAGCGCGCTAAGCAGTCAGTAGATCAGACCACACACGGCGCACAATTTTTCTCGACCGTCGAGGAAAATTACAACGAGCACCGCAGTTCTTACAAGACGTTTATTATTCCAAAGCGTGCGAACAAATCCATGAGTCATCGTACTTGCATAACCAGCATTTTTCTAACACGCAGGAAGAGAACAGAGTGGCTTTCACATGCACGCCCGAACACGTGGCCTAATAATTTCTACGAGACGTGTGCAAGCGGTTTCTAAGTAACCGCGGACACGCTAATTTCATCCTTTTTACTTTAATTGAGCCATTTGTTTCGCCCTATCGGGTCGACATCAGCGCTCTTCCTCCCCGGAGATCCCTTTATCTTAAAGATTCATTACGCGTAACGTAACCCTTCATGGGCGTGGCAAGTACGTCAGAGTATACTCTGCAGCGATGCAGTCCGTTTCAGATGGATCATTTCCTTAACAGAAAACTCCGACTCCGATGGAAATTCAGTTTGCAGAAATTTTCAGCTTCTTTTCCCTCGTCGTTTTCGTCCTACGCGATAAGACTGGGAGATATCCATCTCTGTGGGGGTTGATAATCAAGCAAACCAGCGTTTGCTTACCGTGCCTTCGATGTTTTCGATCAAACCTAGCTATCGGCTACCGTGAACACGAGATCGTCTTCATTCCACGACGCGAAAAGAACACCTGCGAATGATCGACGGCGCAAAGCGTTACGATTGTCCGTGCTCGCGTAACCGAATCTAGAATGTACATTCCGCGTTCCATTGACGAGTCGCACGCCTCGTGCCTCCGCGTTTGTTCCTGGTTTGTCGTCGACGGGTTTCTCCTGGTCAAGCCCAAAACGAGCAAACGGCGGAATGTCGCCGGAAGGATGTTGTTTCTTTTCGCATTAAGACGGCAACTGTTCTTGCGTCGTGTTCCTGTCCGTGACGCAATAACAGGTAATAAACTGGGTTGCAAAATATTGGCACGAATGTTAGCATTTCCATTGCACAAGCTACCGAGAACAGAGTTGCTTAGGAGGAGTCTAACGATGAGAGTTGAAACTATGTATTAATAAATTCTCATCCGCGTGTTTTTGAACGTTGGCGGCGAGTACGGTAATACCTGTTTTCCTTGTATCTTCTTATCTTGTAGCTAGTTAGAACCAGTTAAATCGGATAATACCTTACCGTCGGCGATGTTTACGGACACCAATACAGATAAAATGCGAAAATTTCTGAGAAATTACATTTAATTTCAAATTGAATTTTAACGAAAGCAAACATCGAATTGGATCTATCCTACGTTGAGAGACGGATTTCGCCTGTCTCCGATCTCAAAGTCGCACCGGATCGCGGAGGGTTTTATCGTGATTTTTAATTTACGTATTCATCGGCAGCCAAGCGTTGGAAACGAAACGAAAGAGCCTTGGAAAGGTCTGGGCAAACCTTGACCGCGCCATGTTGCGACAGGGTCGTTGGTACCGCGAGTGTGTTTACCCTGTCAGCCAGCACCAGAATAGAACCAGGCCAGTCTCGATTACTGAGAGAGGTCTTGTTGCCGAGGAGGCAGCAACAATGCGTAAGTATACACGTCTCGCGTGTATACACGACCGCGGAATACACGCTCGTCGAGCTTACACGTTGGAAAATATTCAGCCATCGCGCGTCATTCATCGCGATTATCGTTGAAAAATATTTGTTTGGATCAACAACGTCGAGATCCTCGATGGTCTTGGAACGGAATAACAACGTCTCGTTAAACGGAGTGCTTTTTAAATGAACTCGGAAGAGTAAAGCGAGGGGGATGGAAATAAATAAATCACGATTAAAGGAAGAACTTGGATTATAATACAGGAATGCAGAGAAATTCGAGCAGTCCCGGCAGACTTCGAATCCTCGAATTGGCGTCTATGATATCCGTCTCGAGATCGTGTTTATCGACGTTTTCAAGAGCGGGAGCTGAAGTTTAACGACTTAACGACCATAGCCTACCGAAAGATCGTTTTATACTCCGGCGTTACCGCGCGTTCAGGGTCGTCGAAGCACCAACACGAAGAGAGGTTCTTGTCACGATGCCGGTGGGCGTCCATAGAAGGTCGATCGCGCATTCCAACCTTTCGTGACTCGGATGGTCCACGGGGTTAACCGGCTGGTGTCATTGGATCGTGTATCGGCGATCGTACGCTCGGTCGAACGATAAACCACGCGTGGGTGCACCCGACTGCGATGCAATTTCCTGTGTCGATGACGCTAACCCTATTCATCGGCCTGGGCCAAGTGGCCTGTTTTTAGGTGTCGAGGACTATCGAACCGTTATCTATCTGTTCCAAGGTTATGTACACTTTTTCTGAAACTCTGCCATTCGTAATTGAATAAAATAATCTTGCGAGAATAATGCTGCGAGCAAATCTTTGCTGCATAAATTATCGCGCGCTATGCATCGGTATAGTAGCATTATTGACACGACTAACAATAGAGTCATCAGAAGGGGTGGCTCATTCGGAACGTCGGTACCTTTACTCTTCGACCCTTTGTCTACTGTGTCACCCTTAGTCATGTTGACACCACTTACAAAAGCACATCGTCGAGAAGGGTAGCTAACGCGAAATTTACGAAACGTCGATATCTTCTACCGCTCAACCCTTTGACCGCTACGTCTCCCCTAACAGGACAGTATCGACACATAGGACAATCGTATTTCCAACGTGGCACGTAAACCGTTTACAGAAGAATTTTAAAATCTCTGTTCGACGACCGTCGGGCAAATCATGGCACCGAATAGCTGTCGGATTGTCGAGGATTTGTTCATTTTTCACCCGAGAAAATGGGTCCATTTATCGTCGGCGAGGTCCGAAAATATCGCCCGAACGTTAACGAAGAGTAATGAACTGCGACGCTCGCTATAATTCCCTCTGAATTCAGCAAATAGCCGCATCGGTCCACCATCGGTGTTTCCATAGTCGATTGGCTGCTGATCGCATCTAGTCGAGCAACTATCGACTCCACGAGCTTCAACCCTTCTCCTTTTCCGCTGATCTGCCCTCGGCATTAGCGGCTGGAACGATCACGCAAGCTCAGCCTCGTGGATAAATTAACCTTCGTCCAATTTCGGACGTATACTCGTGTGTATAGGCTCATCTATCTACAGATGTACTCGTCGATAGAAATCCTTTGGTACGCGTGAGAGGGTGTAGTCGATACAGAGTAGCACTATGTATTCGAGCACGTGTGTAAACATAACTGGAAATAGGAATTGTCAACAATCCGTAACCATCGTGGGAGTGGCTCTTGTCTACCAGACCCTCCTACCCTTATTCTTATTCCTCCACCGAAGCACCCTACTCCTCGATTCTTCTCATTTTTCAGCACTCAAGAGCACTCCAACTCTAGAATCTCCGATTTCGCGTTGCCATCCGTTTCCCTCAACCCTTAGCATCGCATAATGTCTTCGTTTGGGAATCCGATAAAACGAAAAAACTGTAATCACCTTCGTTGTCGCAGGGCTGGTCTGTACTCGAGGCTGGCGTCCTGTTTCGAAATTGCCATTTTTAAAAATACCCGGCCGTTGAATCGTGCCGGGAATGTAATTGAAATGCCGGTGGCGCGGTGTCGGTTCTGTAACCAGAGATAAACACGCTTCAGAACGCGCTAGGAGTGGCTAGTCCCGTGATCGATACGCTTGTTGTAAAGGGTCGGCGAACTGGATGTAATCTCGCCGTCGAGGAACCATTCGGTTCCGGTGTTCGATGCATTTTACTACGCGCGGATCGAAGGCTCGTTGCACAGAATATGTAATAATTCGTAAGAATATTTTTGTACGTGGAGCGAAAGAATTCGTTTGTTTTTGCGCACGCTTCTGTGTGATCTTCGAACACAATTTAATTCATTTATGCAACTGCATGTTCCGCTGGAACTGCAAATTACGTTATATGGTCGCCTTTTCCAACCGACAATGTTAAGTTCCAACTAATGGTCCATGGCGTGTGCAAACCGAGGAGGTGCAGAGAGTTGGCAAATTATTTACTCGAATTTCACACGGAATCCTCTTGGCTGAGTCCGTCGCCTGTTCACCGTCACCTGCTAAAACGAAGGGGTAGCAGGGGTTGGCTCCTTTAATCAACTCGCAGCTTTCTCGTATGCCTGTTCCTGCATCCAACCTAGTTTCCGCGAGTTGGAATGGTAAGCACCCGTGGGCCCAGTCGTGTACGTACTCAAAATAATATTTGTCATTACCGAAGGCGGTGCAATTAGCCGGACGATCATTTCCTCGTCCACTGTTTGTCCATTGTCGAACGCGAACAAGGACGAGCCGTTGATTCGTCGGTGCGCACGATCGATCCGGATCTAAAGCTTAATTGATGAGCTCTCCAGTCGATGTATCGAAGGGAAACGGAACGTGTTCTATTAGCTGAACACTGTAAACGTCCAATGATAATTGTGATTGGTATCGGTAAACGTTTTGCGATCATTCTACGCCCGTTACTTGCACTTTGCTCCAAGCCTTTATGCTTTCATACGTATAAATTGTGGATTAGAAGAGGTATCTAACCAAAGGAATTTTTATTGAATCGTTCCGTCCAGATTTGTCGGTATCAAACGAGAAAGCCAAGCGTTCATTTGAGAATGCACAGGCAAGAGGACGAGTTCGATGCTTTAAGTAACCGTCAGGTTTAACTATAGAAGAGAGTCGACGGAATTTCATTTAGTCGACGCTTGGAATTCGAGGACCGGGTCGCAGAAAAATTTCTATTCGTATTTTCGACTCGACGTACCAATTTTTCCGTCCTTCTGTTTCCCATGTGGATTCAGGAATTATTTCCCGCTCGAACGATTTATTGGATCGCGAGCAATTTATGGCGTCGCTGTTTTCACTCGCGACGAGCAAACACGCCTGTTTTGATAAAAACTTGCGCACAGACGGAGGATCGAAAAATACTAGACGCGGATTTCTTTTCATTGATATTCATGTTTGAAGAGTGGAAGCTACCCTCGAGATCGTAAAAGACCTACCAGAGCTTGATGAAAATTTATATTATTAATCCATTCGAAAAATCGGAAAAACGTATGATTTCATTGTTATATCTGTTATTTAAATTCCGAAGAATTGATTGGCTACTAAATAGAGTAGATTTATATTTTTTAATTAAGGAAATATTCCGCCGACAACTGCGGAGGTACTTTCCAGCCCTTGAACACGAACACCAGTCAACAAACAGAACACGCGCGTGGTATTTTCCAGTGCTCCATTCAATTTCCTCGCGAGAGTAATTTTAGAAGAGCGATTATGCGATCGATACAAGTGGTAGTAAAACATCGTTGAAATGCAATCGATGCAAATAGATTTCGACGCGTGGTTCTTCCGCGGCAACGCGTTCCGTGTGTACGCGAATCGCTCGCGATTTTGGCAGCCTTCCTTTCAATGGAACAGAATCGACGCGTATTGAATACCTCGAATGCAAATTAACCATGTTGCGCGCGTAAAAGCTTTCTGACAGCTGCTGACCGCTTCTTCCGAAGTCAGCCATTCGCGGAAATTGCGATGAATTTTCGCTACGGAGCGCGGTTAACTTCGTCGAGCTGATTTCGAAAGCGAGACCGGAAGTTCCCGAAGTAATACTTTCGTTGATGACGAGGAACGAAACTTTTCAGATTTAACTCTCGCTCGGCAAGTGGAATTTTTATATCGCTTCTAAAGTCACGGATCGAGATTGGGTTTCACTTCTCGAAACGTGTCGACGATAATAATTTCCCATTCTTGGTGAGTCTCGCATATCCAACATTTTAATTCGAGAGCCGAAATTCTTCGACACACCGGAAGTACTTCTTGGAAATACTGTCCGAAATGGTTCGAGGACCACAATAGCTGTAGATACGTCGCAGAAGCTCGACCAAATTGCCTTCGAAGCAACGTCGCATCCGCGACATGGAGCGTGTTCGATGATGTCACCGCGACCGTCCTCTCCTACGCTCTTTCTCTCTCGCTCTTTTCGAATTCCTGCGCGCAAATGTGGCTCGACGAAGTGTGTCGAGTCGTTTTTGGCGATCTTCCACCAGGAAAATAGCCACGGGGCGCCTCGGTACCCCGAAGCACTGCCAGAAACGCTCCAGGATATTTGTATTGGTATTTTCGGGCCCCGATCGTTTCGGGTCAGCAAAGATCTCCCCCTTTCGCTCCACACCAGAACCTTTGTACAAATTGAGAATCACTGAGTTTCTTTTTGTATTTAGCTCGAGAAAGTCTCGGAGATACAGTTATTTCAAATCGAACGACGAATCCGTCGCTCGTCAACGCGACGCGTTCAATCGATGATGAATTGTTCCCGAAATAGACGCCGATACTCGACAAAGATACGTCGAATGATCTATCCGGTCCAAAGTATTAAAAGTCACGCGGAGGGAACATCGCGGCGTTTCCGGACACCCGTTATCTCGTAAAATAAGTTCTGATCTTGTCAATGGCACGGTTCCACTAATTTTTCTTTAATTTTGACGTTTCAGACGCTAAACTGCTCCGACTTTTTCACTTCCTACGTTTCCATTCGCAGCGATGACTAATGTCTTCATTAGCAGAGTGCGCAGCGTTGGTAATGGAATTATCACAATTAAATAGACCTTGATACAAAAGGTTCATCAAGTTAATCTACCTGGTCCGAACTGTTAACCATCGGCTCGCGAGCGCTTTCGGTGATGAATTGTTCTAATAGCTTCATTAGCATCTGATGAATTATACGAAGTCGCTAATAGATTCGTCGGAATTAAACAAACCCCGAGGGTCACGAAAGATTCATCAAGTTTGTCTACTTCCTTCGAAACTATAAATTATTTGCGCGTCTATCCGACGCCGTGGCTATAATTACGCAATTTATCCTAATTCTGACGCGAAGTAGAGTGGGTCGCGATTGACATGGCAGTGAAGACGGGCGACTGCAACCATCTTCGCGCGATCACTTGACAAGCAATATTCCAATTTTGCCATTGGTACAGCCGCGCTAATTTTTCTTCAATTTTCACGCCCCAGATACCGAACCACGCGATTGCTCGCTTCTTCGTGCGAGAGTCTCGTTTACTTTCCCACCATGTTTTCCCCCCTTCGCGCGATCGTAGGTGAACGTCAGGCGATAAGTTGATAACTTGATAGATCGCCGGGGCGCCGCTTTTAGTATCTTTCCGCCTCGAATGAAAGCTACTTCATGATGGATGAGTCGAGCGTTCTGGCTCCTATATGGCCGCCCAGACGAGCCTCGTTCTCGCTGGAGCGCCACTAGGAGCCATAAACCGCAGCTGCATCATGCAGCAGGCCTTGGGAATGGATTCCTCGCAGGAGAGAGTGAGAGCAAGAAAGTGTCGCGGTTCGTTCATTCATCCTGTGGTCTCTCGTAGCCCCTGTGCGATGCTGGTTTCAAACTGTTTCTCCAGAAGATCGTGGTACCGCACCCATAAATTAAAAATTGCGTAATTCTACTTAAGACGTTTCGCTAATTTCGGAAAAACTGTTTAATTAGACGTCAAGAAGTCACACTAATATCTATCATACGTGAGGGTTCCCTTATCGGCGATGACCCACTTCAGTGATGAATTCAGCACTTAAAACCAATATAGAAACGTTCGTATGAACGCATAATCTGCGCAACCCTGTTTTCGGTTTACGGCTCGTAAATCTTGTAGCCTAGTATTTCGCCCGACTAGTACATAAAGCTCGATTTCATTGAATATTTTGCAATCGACCATCCAGGGATCTAAATGGAGATTCACGAATAATAGTAAATAGTAAAATGTCTGCAACTATTTGTCAATATTTGTGGTCTGTTAGTCGCATAACACAGAGATTCCATAGACATGGCGAAACTGTGCCAATGGTAGGCGCCACATGTTTCCCGCGCCAGAATGTCAACGTGTTCGCTGCCCACGATGTCCACAAGATCGGACGTCCGCGTTATCGGAAGGTTAACCGTATATCTTGTCAGTCTGCCCACTCACCTGCTGCCCAAGAGTAGACACCTGCCCTTCGCCTGTCCGGTTTGAGTAAGGTAACGGTTCTCCCGGCAAGCGGAGGATCGCCGCACAGAAAGAAGATAAGCCGAGACACCCGAGGGAGCGTGAAAAGAACAACGGTGAAATCATGGCAGTCTTATCTGGCCCAAGTGATCACCTAAAATGATCGAGTTCGGAGTCGGGCGAAAAAGTCAGTTAGAATTTAATAAAATACGTTTTAATTTAAAATCGACGCTGGATTGAAAAAAAGAATAGGCTTTCTTTCATTGTACACAGACTGTTGTGTTTCACATCGTAGCACAGAGTACATGGAAAATATCTGATGACTTTCGGTACGCGCCGAATAATTTCGTTCAGAAGCCAAAAATAACTCGGTTCGCAGCAGGTTAACCCGTTCTCAATTAATTTCGAGCATGCGTAGGAAGTGTTGACGCTCCGTCTGATCTCGAGAGAACCGGTCTCGAATTCCGTCGATTACTCGACCGCGTACCACCGATCGTTACCGAACCCCGCGATTGCTCCAGATTGTTTTTCTCCAGGATGTTGGTAAACAGCTGACAGCCTATTAATTGTCGCGGCTCGACCAGTTTTCTCTTCGGTCTCGGTTTCCGGTCGAGGAGGGTTTCGAGGTCGCCGGAGAGCCTCGATAAATCGATCGCTGATTTCCTCGAGGAAACGATAGATTACACCTGGTTCTTCCTTTTGATTGCACCGCTCAGTCGAAGCGTTTCTGTTCGCGGTAGAGGACTTTCTTCGGTTAAAATTAGGTGAAAATCGCGAGGAAAGTTGGCGAAGAAGTTACCTTCACGCCTGGACGATTCCCTGATCGAGGAAAGCGTAACTCGCCGATTCGCAGCCGAGAGATCTGTCGATTAGCAAATGTACCATCGATGATCGATTATCGAACGTAGTTCCGTTGACTTCGCGGACGTCGATATTAATTGCTAAGAAAAGCGTGCATTCTCGCGCGAGTTGACTCGATGCCGTCGAGTCGGTGACAGCCGATAAATCTGATTCACGATGAAGCAATGTCGCGTGTCGTCGATCGATGGACAACTTCGTAAACACCGTGCAGAACATCGTACACAAGAGCAAACGAATGTGTGTCATCAAAAATTTATAGAAAAGATCTCTCGACTCCGGAGCTGTCTTGTTGACCTTCTTACGCTTCTTGCGAGGCCGTTTCAGAATTACACAGGGTGGCTCGTACGTGTACTATATTTTTACCAGACCACCGAACACGGGGACGTGATTCTTTTACCATAACTCAGCCTCTGTTTTCCTCGAGAGAATCCTCTTCAATTTTCCAAACTTCGTTTGAGGACGCCGATAACGATAAAGTTATCGATGCACGGAGTGGTCCACTGAAACAGGCCACGTTGGTATCTTTTATCGAGTCTATGAAAGCATACTTCGCCAAAACACGAGTACCTTCGAGGGGCCAACTAGACGTAGATGAATCGTCGATGGAATTATTACGGTGCGTCCTCCGCAATAATTCTAGCTATTTCTCTCGAGTTCCATCGACCTCCTCGCTTTTTTTCGGGATTCGTTCCACCACGCGGAGTCTCGTGGGAAGATCTACTTTCGTGACACGTAGCCATGCGTGTCGCAACGACCAGACAGATAATACACAGCCGAAGCTAACGAAGGGGAAATAAAACACACCAGAAGCAGCATCTATCTTCCCTCGATCGAAGAAGAACTCACGGAAAGGAATTTCTTCTCGTTCTCATCGAAGTTTAGAACGCTCTAGCTTGGAGAAAATTGAAAACGAATTTCCAAATTGCATTTCGCGTTGAACGAACGCAAGTTTGTCCGAACGATCGTTTAATGGAATAAACGTTACGCGCAAAGCTCTCTACGGGGTGTTTTTGTTCGAATAGAATATTTTCCCGCCTCCGATTACTCCGTACCAGGAGTCGCTGTCCAACGAGGACGATCGCAGCACATGAATATTGCAATCCACTCGGTACAGCCTCCTTTTCGCACCTACTTTTGCGCAAAATACTCTCGAGAGCGTCGTTGAACGTGCAATCCCGAGAAGCTGGAAACGCCTCGTTCTCGGTGTGCAACAGAGCCTTTGTGTTTGCGTTTGCATCGCCTCTAAATGCAGCCGCACTCGAAACGAACCGCTTCTGCTCCACATTCCAGAGGAGGCCCAGCGACGTGACTTTTTCTCGATTACATACTCCGATTCGTTTTCGCCATTGTTCCCGTGTTCCTCCTTTTCCCCATCTGTTTTTACTTTCTAGTTTCTCGGTCGTCATTGAAATATAACAGAGGGAAAGTATCGCTAGCCATCGGAATTTTTCAGCACGAAATGCTCCCGACGGGAAATCTTTTTCCAAGACGCATATTTTCCGTACGCCGTAGAGGTTTTGCGCGAGTTCTTTGGCGGAAGGCAGTTCGTTTCCAGAAGGCTCTCGGTATCGATCTTCGCTGGATATTGTGTTGTTCCCCCGCGCTTATTGCGTTTTCTCGTTCTTACGTGCTGGCGCCGCCTTGTTTGTATTCTAGCTCAATTACGGGTTATTTCTGGTTGCCTTCTTGGTCTACGGACATTTTTTAATTTACATTCCAGCTCTGGAATCTAATAACGTGAGACGCAATTGCATCTGGATCTCGTGCATCTTTCGAACGAGTAATACTATTGCTTCTCCGCGTTTTGTCTTGTATTCTTTTTGTTTTGTATCGCTTTTTGCAGAAGCGATAGATTGGACATGTAATTCTGAAAGCGTACACGTATGGAATAATATAACCTGATAACGTTCTCTACTCCAGACCTAAAGGAAGACCTGCGCTCGCTGAGACCTAAACGAAGTAGCTTATCCTCCCATCAACCGGACAGTATTTTTGAACGTTCCGATGTAACGAATTCGATAAGCAGATTATGTTCCCACTGTTCCTTCGGGCGATGGTAGGCGAGCGGAAAGGCAGATTCGAGGCTTTCCTCCCTTCTCGGCGATGGGAAACGGCGTATTGCGTCGTTCCATTTAGACAATGAGGCATTTATAGTCGGGACTGCAGACCTCGTTATTCAACGCGACCGTGTCAGTCGCGCATTGTACTTCCGCGAAATTCTCTGCGCACCGGTTGATGCAACTCGATGCATTGTCTCGAGTGCAATACATAAGGTCGATGCACGGTGTCCGATTGGTCGCGTTACCCTCTCGATAATGCCATCTGTCTTTCAACCCTAAATGTCACGAGACAGGTGTGCGTATACGAACAATAAGCGTTTTATCCCGAAAACCCAGCGTTACGTGATTTCACCGAGCGGGGTTTTCCATCGAAGCGAAGGCCAACGGTATCAAATCCTATCTTTTGTCTCCGGACTTTTATTAAGCCACCGAAATCAAGGAAACAATTTTCTCCAACGAAACGTCCGAGGAGACAGTTTCGTTTAATTTCAGCTCGCCTTATTAGTTTCAAAATTGCCCCCCGAGTCTTTCAAAGCTTTACGATCGACTTCTTTGTTCGACGCTGGCGCCTTTGTCCCGTGCAATTTCGACTTGCCGCGAACTCCTGTAACGCTTCTAACTTCTCCTCGTCCTTCGCGTCCCTCCTCGCGAGGATTTCTGGTGTTTGATCGCGGCGCATCTCCCCGGGAGGACTGGGCGGTTTGCCAGGACGTCTGATCGGAAAAAAGGCGCGGAGTGACTTTCGACTTCCGGTGGAAGCCGAGGCCTCGAGTCTCCCCGTCTCTGTCTGGAGCACATCACCGCAAACGTGGCCACGATGAGGCAAAGATACCCGGAGAGTCTCCTCTCGCTCTCACCGATCGGTCGTGCTTCTTTTTTAACCCTGAAAACGTGCCAAGACGGGGAACAACTCGAGCTCGGGCTAAGTAGAGCAAGAAAGAGAGCGAAGGGCGATGGAGGAGGAGGAGGACCTCGAAGAAGTTGCCACGGGCGAAGAAAAAGATGAGGAACGAGCGGATAGACCTTGGCACTGCCGGGGACAACGATGAGCGACGAACAGCGACGAAGTAGGCTCGTTGAGGGACATTTTTGAATAGGTGTTGCTCCTTTGGAAGATTACCTTCCCAAAAAGAGGAATTTCAATCGCAGCTGGTTGCTAGAATGTATGTTTCCGCCTTTGGGATTGGATTCGATGTTGCGAACTCTTCGTCTATTCGGAATGAAATGTTTGTACTGGTCCAGCCACGCAAGGCAATGGTTCAGTAGAGATGGAAAGAGCAGCCTTTCAAGAATTTCCGCCAGAACTCTTTATTCACTGTCTATAAAGCTGTTTAATATACCATTCTTAGCGTTTGAAAAGTGCTACGGTTCAAACAGAAAGCACTTCCCGGCCGCAATTCGATAAACGCTTTTACAAAATGGTTATTAAACGTTTAAACAGAAAATATCTTTTCCACCGGAGTGGTCCTCTTAAAAGGAAACGAGGTCGTTCGTTCGAACGTTGGACGATTTTTCTGCATGTTCTCCGGCCTTGTTGGATTAAATGCTCTCTGGCTTTTGTGGAGATCCGCTCGAGAAATCTCTCCTTCGCTTGATGGATCCTACGGCGTCTGCGAGCTATTGATTGGTCGTTCAGACGGTTAAGGCATCAAGGGAAATGCATCGTTGATGGGTAATTTGATTGACTCTCTCTCGGAGATAGATGCATGCTCGCGCGCGTATGTAATCGGAATAGAACGTCTTTTCTCCGGTGAATTGGATGATTTGAATTTGGCGAAAATCCTGTGTCTCGGTTAGCTCTTTTAATTTCCCGAAGAGGAATCGAGGTTTCCGAATCGAGACCTCGAAAACGTTAATTTAGTCTCTGTGACTACTAATGAACCCGCTAATTTTAACGCGAACTCGACTGGAGCGAATTTTCGTGGATTTCGTTCAGTTAATTCAGATTTAACAAGCATGCCACGCGAACGTTAATATTTTCGAGTTTAATTTCTGTAACTCCGACAGTGGATTTCCCCGACGTATCCATTGTGTCCCTTTTCGTATTCCGTATTGCAGTGTTCTCTGTGTGTTTCGCTTTGTATTATTCGATTAAACTCGTCCGCGGTAATTGTTCGACAGCGGGCATTGGTAAATATGGCGAAACGAAGGATAGACAGAAACGTCGATGGCGTGGCACATCGCCAAATCAGTATGGGCCGTTGCGTTTATCGTTGGTTTTATGTAACTAGTGTGCGAAGTAACTGGGACAACGACAACAGGAATTTGTCGATGCGATTTCTCGTTGCGTAAAGGACATTGTTCGCAACGTAACGATGATAGTTCGAACCTCACTCGGAAAGCGTATCAAAAGTTCAGCTATTATGCGTTTCATTCGTGAGTTATCTTCGTTGGGAATAAGATCGCTGGAAATTAGAAAGCTCGCTTTCAGTCGAGCGACGTTCGCAAAAATATTCGTCGCCACCCGCGTTTTCACGAACGCTATTTTGAAAGACCGGACATACTTTATCTTGTTCCATGCGTTCTTCGGTATTTTCGTTTCGTCATGCGTCCTCGGTGTCCAAAGGAATCCCCCATCTTTCTAGGGTAAAGTAATGTCGGTTGGTTCGCTTATTTACGAAGCACGATGAAGCTAAACGACGCGCGCCTCGACGACGCTGTTTAACGTTCCTTTGTTCGTTAACAAATAGCCCCAGAATCGCGGGATTACCGAAACTATGCCGAAGTATAAATTTCGACGACGCGAGGGAAAAATTCCCATGCTCGATATAATTCTTGCGTATATTTTGCTGCAAGCTGAGTTTCTAAAGATACCGGCAATATTTGTCTCGAGCCAGAACGAATAAGTTCCCCAATTCGTCGCAGATCTCGTTCGAGACGCGATTTTAAGCCCGATTGAAATTCCGTTCGGTGAATTTTCCGTTGATTTATGCGTTCGTTGCACGAAACAACCTGTCGCCAATTAATCTCGTTAGATGGCAAGACGAATTAGCTCGCCCTTTGTGAGGAATATTCGTAGCGTGACATTTTCGCCGTTTATCGGAATAATATTTCGCTCGAAACGGTCGCTTGAGTTTGCAGCGTCGATTGGATTTATAATTAATTCTGTTATCAAAAGTCTGCAGGAATACAGAAAAATGAACTCGGCAACAAAAATTCATATATTCAAACGTTTCATTTCCTGAGTTCGCCGCGTTTGGAGTTCATCAACTTTACTTAGACCGTCGCAAAAGTTTCTTTAGAATTTTTATTCAAGGTCCAGGGTCGCCAGTCATTTTTCATTTGCCTTCGGCAACGACGCGAAATTTCCCTCAGGGTTGTGTTGTTCCTCGAAGAAACGCGGGGCAACGCTTCGAATGAGAAGTTCGCCTCCGGTGAGTTATTAATTTACTCGAAAGCTAGAAGCGGTTTCCATGTAACCTGATGGCGACTTTAAACGCGAAGTTGGGATCCCTTGATCCGGGGATAATTCATTCCTCGTGTTCCACGAATACGCTGGTCGAGACTCGCGTCATCCTGTTTGCATTACGTTCGTCTATTTCCACGACGAAGAAATTCGCTTCATTAAGCTATGTGTATCAAGTTTAAGATTGCTTTGCTTTTCCAGGCAGGTGGGAAATCTTTTTCGACCGAGTATCACAATATTTCGCTGCCTTTGATGTTTTCTTCTTTCTCTTATAATTTATTCTGGATAACGTTCCACAGATGGCCGCAGTATCTGTCATCCTGACACCGTAACCTAGGCTTCGCCAATATTATTTAATATTCGTGAGGTGCTTTCAATAAATTTACCGCTCCTCAGCGATATAGTTTTGAGTGCCAGAGTGCGATAAAACAAATCTTTCATTACCTGATGTTTATCGCGCCATCATAGGCAAGAACTATCGCCAGGTGTACAGTGATGTGATTTAATCCGTTGGCCGTCGAGTTTCGCGCGAACTTAATTAATAGATCACTTGGAAACTTGGTTCGACGAAACTGGGATCCCAGAATTTCCGACTTCTGCTTCCATCTGCCAGTTAATCGTTTATCTCGACGTCAGTTTCGATCGTCAGGTGCACGAAGTTGGCGAACACGGCGCAATACCGGTCACGAATCCACCGTGGGAGAGTAGAAAGTGTTCCATTGAAATCTTCGCCGCATTATTAACGGAGATGCGTCTAGAAATCGAATCTGATCTTCTCGCGCGGAGACAGGCAAATTTTGCTCGAATCACAGGTCACGGATAAACTGAAAAGCGATTTAACGGTGACGTTTATTTCATATTTCTTCGCTAGTTATTGGAATTTTTTTAAAATTAATCTCGTTTTTCCATTTCGCGTCGCTTCCCTCTTCATTGCGCCGAGATAAACGAGCGCGTGGGTGCGAATGCAATGGAGAAATAATTTCAAAGCGTGCCACCGTAAATAGAAGTATAGATTCGCGTCGTCGACACTCGGTGGAATTCGAAGGAGGTAAGGCCGAGTAGGAACGCCTCTGTGTGAAAATAATTGCCGCGTGTGCGATTATCATGAATACGAGAAAAGGTCGGGAAGCCAGAGCGTCGTAATAATAGCCTATGGGTTGATTTGCAATAACTCCGTCTCCCCTTTGACGATCAAACGTTCCGGTTCGTTTGCGAAAAAAAGGCGTTTCTTAGCCCTCTACCCGGTAGCCGAGAAACTTCCGTCCTCAACCACAAGTTTTGCGATCGCTGGAGAATCTAATTTCCGAGCCTGTGTTCGAGTCGATGATTGGAATTCTCGAAAGCAAAGAAAAGCGAAAAATGGGGCGTCAGTGTTGGGTTCAAGTTGAAGGAAATGAAGAAACTTCGTCGAGAATGATATTAAGGAAATTTTTTAAGTTACACGTCCATTGGCAGTAATAAACACGCAAGTAAAAGTAAAGCCTCATCCATGTTTACATGGTTTGCATGACTTTCCAATTCGGATCGCCGAAGTTTCAATTTTTACTCGGCGCGATATTTTCTTCGCTCGACGTACATGGAGAGGCAAACTTTTCCCGGATTTAGCTTTTTTATTATAGGAATACATTACACGCGACTGAAAAAGCTTGTTCCTCGTGTGTTTCCCTGTTGCGCACCTCGCACCGGAAGCCGTCGCTTATTTACGGCTCGCACGAACCTTTTAATGCGCAAAGTAACGAACTTAACGTTGCAACGTATATTACAAAATTTGCTCACGTCAGATATTCTTTGAATTATACTTGTAAATATACTCCTAAGTTTCTGATCTGGTTACTTCTCCAACGCGTGCGAACTCCATTTTGGAATTCAAATAATATACAAACTGCGAGAGCAGTCCTAGACGAACTTAATCGCCTGAGAATGTATCGAGGTTAATTTATTAAATCCCTCCTTGGAATTGCAAATGCGGTAAATTGTAGAACGTTTCAGCCTACTGACAAAATCCGCTACCTGGTTTGCATTTCATTCGGAACCTGTTAATACCGAAACTATGCTACCAACGATGCATCAATTACATCTGCCACGATTTAAACGAGATTTGTTTAGCGCTAATGTCCACTAGAAGTACGTTTGCGCGTACAACAAAGTCGGTAATTCGTCGTTTAGGAGAGGAAAACACAATTAACGGGTTAATTCGAGGAAACGATTTCAACTTCCCATATCAATTTGCATACGGTCGACTACCGGATAGGTAAACGTAAGATAAAATGCTCGCGGTTCGCGAGTAAAAATCCTTGCGCACCTCAGGAATATCTCGGGATTCATTTTAAGTATTAGGTATATATGTACATAGTAGGCTTAATCCATCGAGGAAAAAGTACATCGTGTTTTCCGCTTTATATTTCCCGTACAATATTTTCGCAGACCCTTTCATAAGCTGGTTCGTTTCGCCCAGCCAACCTTAACACAAGTCACGTTTTGATCCTTTCCTCGCCGTGTACAGGTCGCGTTTATATAAAAATTTCATCTTTACATGCGCGCGCAGTCGCGTAACCATGTTATCCAAAGGTAGAAGCTTGGAACGCGGCTACGCGCGTATTCCTGTCGCATAAAACACCGCAGGCTGGTAGCAGGCTCGCCTCTTCGCACTCGACACTCCTCGGTGTGAAATAATATCGCGTTGTCTCCGATTTTATGGTGTCGACCGAACGATTGACCTCGCAACTTGAATTTGGTAAATTTATTTCGTTTCGCGGAGAGTCGAGACCAGTTTCCCTGCAAGTGCCGAGGCTCTTATCGCGAGCAGCGACACGCTGAGACGCGCGCTGTGAACGCAGCAGTACAACCAGCACCGTTATTCCCCACCCCATAGGCAGCACGGTGTGAACGTACTCCGACGCGGGTTTACTACGCGTAGTACATTACGCTGCGAGTAATGCGTTTACCTTGGCGTACAGTGCGTGCTACGCGTGGTTACCTGCGTGCCCTGCCGGTCACGCAATCTGCGGGGAACACGTGACCGAAACGACGCAATAATTAGACGGCTATTTCATCTAAAATAGCGTTAAACTCTCAGACTCCGAAATTGGAGGACACCTCTCGAAATAATTCGAGAGGTCATCGGAATCATTGGGGTGCACTTGACACGATATGTAACACGAGTTCCAAATCAGCGGATTTCTAAGAAAGAAATTCGTTTGTTTCAGAATTCTTCCCGTTTTTATACACAAAGAGCATCCGTATTAATTAGTTCCACGCCGCATCCATTTCGTGCATCAAGCATTGGGTACTTGGAAGACGTTCGAGCACGCGCGTAATTGCGTAATGATAACACGATTGACGTAATTGCAACCCACGTAGGGAGTCCTGGATCTGCTGACCAGTCGTCTTCCAGGGTCAGTAGGCAGACCGGCCGAGTGGTCTAGAAAGAAAAAGCGGCGAAACAGGATCGAAGGGGCGAAGAAAGATGCTCGGGGAACCGTTCGTTGGAATCGGACTCTTAGTTCTCCTTGCATCGGGTCGACAACCATGCTTAACTGCCGTCGCTGACTCATGCTCGCTGGTAGACTCATAATGTGGGCTTGTTCGACACAAGTGCCTCGAGAACCGCGTCTTGAGCTATTCGAGCTGAGAGTCACTGGAATCGATGACTCCGAAAGCGTCCAGAGTTCGGTCAGACGCAATTATTTGCATATTTATCGAGACCAAACACACACGCCACCGATAAAAGCAGCGATATCGAAGAGTGTCGAACCGCTACTAGAGAAAAGGCGAGAAACAATATCAATTTGCAATTGATCGTTCTAGGAGCAACCTTCATATGTTTGCTCGACTGGCCTTGCGTTCGGTTATTTTTCCAAAACTTTGCCTTGGTTCTATTCTTTGCCTCGGGTTGTGTTTTAATGCTCGTGGATATCGGAGCAGAGATGGCCTCGATTCTTATGTAAATTTTAATATTTATTCGTGATCTATTATTCAATCGCGTTCCACCCATCTCTGGTATCGAATAGGTATGGAGATTCTGTTCAGTTTCTCTCGTTACCGATTCTCGCGTTATCGTAATGGATTCTGATTTAGGGAGGACGATATGGAATTCCAATGAGCATTCGAGGCTCGACAATTGGAGTGTAAATTACAATGCAAGTAGATTAGAAATGATCGTAATAGTTTATTCCAGTCGCCAGCGATTGCCAGTGTCCTACTTGAAGTCATCGAGGTATCTTCTCCTAGAGATTCTTGCCAACAGCAATCTCTTTCTCCATCGAGTTGAGCGTCACTGACTCATTCTCTTATTGCTTCGTCGCCACCAACGACGGCCACGTCCACGAGCGAAACGTGTTTCAGCTTCGAGACTTTTTCACAGGCTCTTTGAAAGCCACTCGAGCGTGGCGTTTCATCAAGTTTCGCGGGTGTCGCCTCCCGTTTCAACGAGACAATTCGAAGATTCTTCGCGAAATCTTTCAACGTGTTCAGTTGTTTTTGCGAGGACGCGACAACGGATTCGCGAAGTCAAGATACGCAGCTGCTCGTGGCCAATCAACTGCGAGCAAGATATTCACGTGCTTCACGCATGAGTTATGCTTTTATAAATGATAGTTTTGGTATTACCAAATAAATGTATATATTTATATATATACATCAAAATATTTATGCAAATATACACGTGGAAACATTAAACCTACCATTTAATTTAAAACGAATTTCTTCGATAAACACAGAGGGTACGAATATTTATGGGACTGACTGTATATCTGAAAAATCTTAAAATAACGTTATTCTTTTTCTCGCGCACAAAATAGACCAATAACGCTCCCCAAGTACAACAAAATCCCCCGACAACCGGTTTCTTCCTGGCGAATACATTTTTCGTAACAAACGATTCGACCAGGCTGCGCCAAACGGAAAAAGGATTCGCGTCTGTAAGGACATCCACGTGTAGGGGGATGCAATTAGGGATTAACGAGCATTTAGCCCCGCTGGAAAGGCGAATAATGGAGATTCGATCCCCAGCAGTGGGGAGGGTGAAAGGCGAACGGGTACACCAGGGGGTGGCTTTATGGTTTCTCGTGCTTTGTGCTCGAAATACTGTCTGGGCACATTCCAGTTGCGAGGTCTGCCCATCCGTCTGTCAGTTCTGTTTACCGTCCACGTATTTGTTTCCAGCCGTCAGAGGAAATTATACCAGATCGATCCGACCATTCCGCGTCTGCAACGGTGATTCCTGCAACTTTGAAGGTACACATTGAAATTAGAAAGCCTCTCGGTAAATAAAGTAGTAACGTCTTCGAGACGATGTACCACGTTCGTCCAGGTCGCGTTTCATCTGGAGTTACCACGAGGCTATTCTCGAGTGGCGGATTCGTAGATCAAGAGTCGCGTCGCGGTGGCCAGAGTAAACGATTTATCGCGATGCTTTTGTTTCCAAGAGCGGGTGCCGTACTTCAGACGCGAGTGTGTCTCGAGGCACAGCGGAAGCGAGTACACCTGTGCTTGCCACCTCGCCTCGTTGCCGCGGGAATGTGTTTAGGGGTTCGAGTTGACAACCAGCGGCCAGGTAATTGGGGAACGGAAAACACTGTGGCGTCGCTATGGCAACGCCCCAGCATCCCTTGCTCGCGAGGGCCACAGTCGTGGCCGGAGCAACGTGCCCTAACCGCTGCACCCTCGTTTTATCTTTGCACTTTTTCTCTCGTTCGCGACGCGCACCCTGTCCACCCAAAAACGTCTGGAAATCGTTATTTCATTAGACGTCTCCTGGTAAACGAAGGGCCGGACTCGTCGCGATTATCCCGAGGGCTCCCAGTGTCCAGACGTTGGATTCATCGATCGACTTTGATGAAAGTTAGCCCCTTTGCCGCGCGATTATTTCAGGAAGGGTAGAGTTCCCGATGTTGATGGAATGTTGCGGGAGCGTGATTGGACGTTGGTCGGTCTTTCATGCATTGCTGCTCTCGCGATAAATTAATAGGGGTGCGTAGGAGCAGCGACAAGGTCTTTAATTACGTTTGGATGGGTGTGTCCATTAAGGAGGCTAAATAAAGCGGGGCGATACAGCGAGAGAGCCGTGGTATCTCCTAGAAGAAGAAACGTACTCGTAGCTGTTGGTATCCTTCGCCAGATCAAAAATCACGCAGATGGAATATCTCCGCGGCACTCGACCTTCGCGAGAAGATGAAACGGGGAGCGAGGAGTCACCCCACGTAACAATTTAACCGTTTCAATTAACAACGTCTCTCCGAGCCAAACGAAACTCCGCGCAATCAGCCGAGAACCCCTCTCTGGATGACACTCGAGCCTCGTCGTGGACGCGACTTTCAATTTTCGTCGTTTACCGACTGGTAACGAGTCGGTGGCGCGTTTTTCAAAGCGGAAATCACAGCTGGTGAAACCTGGTCGTCGCGGGAGGGGATTAATTATCGTTGTTAGGGCGACAGGACGTAGGGCGGTGGCGTGTCGTTTAACCAGTCTGCGGCTTCGATATTGCTGGCGCGGACTCGAATGTCGCTCGAACTGCCGCAATATGTCGCTGTTCTACGAGGCATAAGGGCCATTCTGGTCATTGGCATCGCTTTGATGCAACAGGCATTCCCGCTGCAACAATGGGCGAGCGTTATTGTTCCAGGGATCTTGAACCGTGCCTGGCGATCGGTTGGTAACGTCGCTTGTCATTCGGTGCGCAGAACGGGTACCGTTCGTCAATTGTTTCACTGTCCGTGGCAGGAAAAACAGGGATCGTGGTTTTCATACTAAACGCGTTTGTTAACCCTTTGCTCCCTCCAAGCGGACCTTCGTTAGCGATATCTCAAACTAGCGTTCTAAAACCTTACGCCCTACGATAAATCATGAAACCTTTCATCTAGTCCATTAGCACCTGTCCATCCTCTTTCATTCATCAAAAAAACCGAGTTCATTGAATTCAGCGAACCCCTCGCGAGCTACCCTCGTCGAACCGTGTCCCACGCGTCCCTCCCAGCCAACGCGACCCTCAAATTCGCCCATAGGATCACGTGCTAATACGAATTCGGTTTGTTTACACGTCGAAGGGAATCCTTGGCGAGCGCGTTTACGAAGGCGGATTTCGTTCGAATCCCTTCGTCGCGATCCGCCATCGAGCCGGATTAAACCACCGCAAGTATATGCGTTGACGTCCGCGTGTGGCTCATTTGCCTATTAACCACTCGGACTGGGAATTACGTACCGCTTTCGTCGGTGCGGTTATACACCTTACTGCGTAACGAGCACCACAGTTCATTATCGATCGATCGATCGATCGCCGCTGCAACTCGACACGCGACCGATTAAATTGCCGTGTGATTCGACGACGCGCTCGAGACTGATCGATACCACCTCGAGCCCTCGATATCGAGTCGATATTATCGGTATTCCAAGGGGGAGAAAGAAGACGAATCATCGAAGTTGGTATTCTTGAATTGCTCGATATTCGTAGTTCGATAGTCAACGAATTGGAAAACCATTCGTCCTCGTTTTGGAAAATGGCGTCGCCCGCGAAACTCGCGGCGGCAGGTGAAGTTCGATGATCGACGATTCGCGGAACCATCGTCGATCATCGGTGATTTACTAGCTAGGTAGCGTTGTCAAGACTCGTCGAGAAAAGGGAAGGAAAGCGGTATATCGGCCGCTCGAAGCGGAATAATTGACACGACAAAGAGCTTCCGGTACCCTGGGAGGCCTATTCACGCGCGTCAAAGCCCGTCGTCGAGACCCGCTGCACCGATGTGCATCGTCTACAGTGCATCGGACAATGGCAATATTAACGCGACGATGTAGTGCAGTTCTCATTGTTCTAGATCGCGATGCATCTTAACGTGACCCCGCCCCGTAATCGCTGCAAGACGTGCACCAAACTAAAGGCGAATCGACGTTCGATGCACCTTTGATCCCGTAAAACTTCCTGGCCTATTTCGTCTCTCTTTTTCTCTCCGACGAATTTTATACAGATTAAATTAAATTCGAAGAGAACCGTCGATTGCGAAAAGCAGGGATTTATTTGAGTTTCAGGAGTCTATCGAAGAAGATCGAATAAAATTCGACTTTAAAATTCGAAATTAGATTTTCCAAGAAAAAAACTATCCCTTGGTACCCGCTCGTAAATTAATTGATATTTTAACGAGGCTAGAAGCGGTCGACGTAGAAACTCCTGGAAATAAATCACCTGTGTCGAGTAAAAATATTCAGAGGATTCAGCATGAAAGTCAATTTCGTTTCATCCACGCCTCGATATGAACTCCGCTCGCCACCTTTGCGAAAACTCGGGGATAAGAAGGAAGGATATCGCCGCTTGTCCCTGATCGGTGAACATGACTCGCATTCGTTGGCCGAAGGACTCCCGCAATGGGGCTCTCTTGAACTTGAAACATCCGCCAGGCTCGATCAATGTCGAGCAATTTGAAATGGATATCGCATAGTCGATCGATCGAGCGTTCTTCGAGTAATTTTGACCCACGATCGACCGCGACGCTTGCCAAGGAATCCCTTCCTCTCGAATCTCGTGCCAAGAGCTCGTCCGCTAAGCCATTTCTGATGGCATTGAGTCCGCTCGCATCCCGAGAAAACTCTCGGCATTCAGAAATCGAACTTACGCTATTTTGAGGCGGGTTGCGTGTCGGTGGAACGCCAGAACCACTTCGATCCTCTGCGTTTCCACAGTATTCCGCTGAATGACGATGAGTGGTTTGTTCATTTGTTTGTTCGACCCATTTTCCACTAGAGATCTGAGGATACTCGTCCCTTTCGATGTCATCTTTCAACAATTGTATAATAATCGTATTTTCTCGTACTAGAGAGACCAGAAAGTGATGTCGTTTCTGCGAGAACGATTAAATAATTGATTAAAAATAAAAACATATTATAAATTTATTTGTTTGAATTTAATGTAAAAAAGCGACATTACTTTCTAGCCCCCCTACTAAAAAGAATACACTTTTTAAAATACAGTTTTATTACCATGTCTCCAACGGCTGAAATGGGTCACCTTTTACACAGTTCCTTTTAATTACCCCCACGATAGATCTACAACGATCTCTTGTGACTGGACCAGACTGCGGTGAGAGTAAATCTACCGTTGTGTGCCCGGCGCCAAGAATTTAGCTTCTAAGATCCTCCAAAAGTGTCCCCCTAGGGATACTTAAGGCTGATAATCGTCGTTCCCGACGAAACTGCCCTACCGCACGTTATCATCCATTATTCCCTCAAAGGGAACTCCCCCGAAATTGCCATTTGACGACGCCCTCCCCGTCGCCCTTTATTCCCTTTACGCCGGCTCTGTCCGCGACTTCCTCGGCTTGAGAGACGGGCGACACATCGTACCCTGTGCTCGATCCGTTGCAACGGATACTGATGCGTTTCTTGCCCCCGAGGGTGCACTCGATGTTTATCAAAATACATCTGCCAGAGACAGACTATCGCGCAGTCTGGGACACCTTCTTTCGTCAGGTTTAGGGGTGAGGTTATTCAATCGTGACTAGGGTTCTCTCCTCGAGGACGTTACGATCTTGGTTCATCCGTTGGAAGCTAAACGTGGTGGCCTCTATAAATCATGCGTTTTATTCGCCGCATACCATCACGGAAAAAGTGGACGTGACAAGTAAACGACAGTTTGAAAAATATATATAAATTCGTTGAAGTCTTATACGACGATGATCAGAACCCATTCGATGATCAAACATCCCTCGAATTGCATCTCGAGTTTTAAAGGCGTTTCCCTTTTTATGAAAGGAGAAGGCCATTAAATATCTATGGTGCCGGCAGTGTCGACGTATTGATTTTATGGTGACATCGACATGGCCGTCTGACAATGAGTCAAGGGGAACGGAGCCATGAAAGCTCGCTGATTCGATGGGATTTTCTGCAAATAATCACTCGACATTCGCTAGCGAGTATATCCTCGCGAATGGTACAATAACCTGGGAAAATAAGTTCTGCTTCGAAGGAAATGGAAGTCATCTTTCATAGCATTACCACCTCTTGCGCTTTTCCTTGTTACGTATTTCCCCGAGATTTTCTCTGTTGGCGGAAAATGCAATCACGCGGTGAGAGTTTCTTTATCAAAAAATGTACTCCGAGCGTTGACTGTTTTTTCCTTTCGCTTTTGGGGACATTGTTGTCGATGGCTGACAACCACGGGAACATTTCAACGTGAATTTTTCAGTTTCGCAATTTTCGCCCATTGTATTTTTATTCGAAAGTTTCGGGTGTCACCGAAAACCGATTCCACGGATCGCGTTGTCGCGAAATTGCTAAACCTTTTTCCTCCTTTTTTTTTTTTTCATCTCCGTTCGCGCGCTGTTGTCGAAAGTTTGTACCCATCGCATCCATCGACACAATTTTATCCGGTTTTCACGCAAACTCGATATCCCGTCGATTTACTTTGAAATGAAGCATCACGGTGGACGGTAATCATATTTCCGTGACTAATTGTTAGTGTCACTGAAACGAAAATGGTAATCGATTCGCTGGGCTGGTAAACGTGGTTTCCGAGGGTTGTTTCATCCCTTGTCGGTAACGCAGGAAGCTGTCCGTTTTCCCTGGAAAACTGGGGAAACGCGGGAAACGTATCCCAAGTCGATAACACGAGTGCAACCGTCGAGGGACTTGCAGTTACTCGTTTTACCAGCGACCGCTGTTCCTCGACGGAACGTGTTACATTGCTGCTTGGTCGAGCAACTTTGTACCTTCCTGGGGTTAACGGCAAAATATAATTTAGGGGCGACCTCTTGTATCGCTAAGATTATAAATTAAATTGACGACTCACTGATACTAATTTGCATTTTTTCTGTTTGATTTACAGCAAAGAAGCAGAATGGGGCGGCTTTGCGGACGAATAGTTTGGGCTCGGGGGCGAGAACGCCACCCCTCGAAAGGAAAAGCAAGTTTTCGGCCCTCGGTAGACTCTTCAAACCGTGGAAGTGGAAACGGAAAAAGAAATCGGACAAGTTCGAGGCCGCCTCCTTGTGTGAGTATAAATATCGACTCAGAATTCGATATTACGTTTAACAATATAATACTCGCTCGCGAACAGACGTATAAGATTGCTATTTTACGTGAAAGTCTTGCGAACACTCGAAGCTAGTTATTTAATGAAATAAATTGAATCGGAGATTCACGTATCGATAACCAGGAGTTTGTCGCGATTGCAGCGCTCGAGAGGAAAATCTCGGTACGAGCCAGCAGAGACGAGTTGGTACAGAAAGGAATCCTGCTGCCAGTGATAAGGTCCACGTCGTTTCCCGAGAATGGTGAGTTTTAACCCTTCGCCGCACGTTATCGTTCATGTGATCCACGTTCGCCGTTCCGATGGGAATCTGGGTTGGCGTTGCGATGTACGGCCAGCTATTCCTGGGATTTTCCAATTCAGTTTGACGGTTCGAACCGTTGTATTCTAGGCGCTTTCGATCTGCGCGTGTCAGAGTATTTTTAAACAGGTGACATTAATTACCCTTTGCAAATTTAGAAAGGTTAGCATGCTTTCGCCGTCGGTCTCTGCACGATAACCGGCGTAAAATCTGATCTGATAAATTGATCGACATCGAGTCGTTTGAGCGTTACACTTCCAATTTAGCTTTTCCAGTTTACTAAGCTGGAACGAAATTTATATCGCTCGAAGTATACTTATCCTCGTTTTCGTGGGAATTCTGTTCCTTGCTTCATTAACCGGGGAAACCACAAGTTCCAAAGAAACGGTCGCTTTATGCTAGGTTGTTAGATTGTCTATAACAAGGTGCGATATAATTTTCCTACCTACAGCACACGTTTCTAAACCCATAGAATTATGCTATCTATTTGTACAGTTTGTGTCACCCTTTCCCAATTATTTTCGTTCTTTTGATTTTCAATTTTTCCTCGGTTTTATTACTCGTTCAAGGCTTGTGACCCTTCTGTTTTGAAAATTCAACATAGATAATATATCTCTTTTTCGAACCTATTACCGGTCTTCGAAACCCACGAACCGCCGTGTTCGTGAATTTCCGCGAATCGGGTGGGTTGCTTCCGGTTTTGCACGCGTGTAAATTGTCCAGCCCATCGGCTGAACAGGAAATAAGAATCCACGATCTCTGGATTGAAACGAGGCACGGAGGGCAAGGGCCAAGAGAGCTTGGCAACGCGTGGAAGAATGTAATTAGGTTTCGTGGTCGTTATCGTCCAGACACGAGTACAATTTCCGGAACCGCGGGACATCTCGCGTTGGAGACGAGTCCAATCTCGAAGAAGCGTCGCTGGTTCGTAAATGAGAAGCAAATACGAGTAATCGATTGTCGAGATAAAAATGTGCCACGTTTTATTTCACGATAGGAGCATTAAAATACCTGCAATTGTGGAGTGAAAGTACTACCGATCCCTTTCTCTTTCTTCATTGAAACCGTGGTTGTTAGAAATTGTCGCTAGATGGCTGAGTGTCTAAGCTGTTACAAAGCAAATAAAAATCTATTGTGATATACATAAATTACATTTACGATGAAATCTCGGTTCGTCTAATTTTTCGACTACGTTTGTCTGCGATACTTTTACTCTGGCAATCGTAGCGCTGATCGATTATGCGGCTGAGCAGTTGTTTTACCGTGGGATGATATCGCCACAGCCATTCTTACCGACGCAACTGATAAGATAAGCCGTCGCAGTTTATGTTTCTGCTTCTAAACGTGGTTATATACCGCCATCGTTGCGGTTAAACTTCCTGTAAAATTTTAGCGTGCACAGGCTGCTCGTAAAAGCTGTGGCGGAGCTTATCAATCGTGGTTATTTTATACGTAACAGGTAATTCTTCGGAAACGACTGGAGCGTTTATCTCAGCCCTTAAAAACACATGGGAATATTTTCGATAAAGTTTCCTCTCCAAACATCTTTGTAGAACTCCCATAACATGCTTTTCTAAAAAGAAATGCGTCAAATACTTATTAACGCTTTGCAGCCTCTGGCTAATTGCGTCCATGGTTGAGGGATTAGCGTTAAGGGGCGGGATAAAACACTGTCTGTTGTTCCGCGAAGGCTCCCTTGTTTCGAGAATAACGCGCAAGTTGCTTTGCGTGGAACGTAATTACGAAAGTGGATCTAAAACGTTCCTCTCGGTTCTTCGTGCGACTCGAGTTGGCTACGTTGATTAATAGATTCCCGCCACTTCGCGCAACAATGCCCGTTGAACGTATCTTCTGTCAAAGAACCTGTATCGAGTTTGAAACTCTTCAGTAGCTTCCACCATTATTCATATTTCCGTTCCTGGGAAGAACGTTCGAGTTTGAAACACGGTGTTTCCCGAGCGGTACAGGTCGAAATCTGTGATTAATTATACACCGCGTAAATGGACAGAGCCGTTTCGAGAGAAGACACTGAAGCGGTGACGAACTCGGGGTTCTACATCCAAAACAACTACGTCTACGAGTAAAAGCGACCCATCTAATATAGTTGATAAGAGAAAGCTTCGTTACTAATATTAAAAGCTACGCTAATACCCCCGAAATATGTATGTTTCCTTTAACTGCGTGCTTAAGTATTCCAAAAGAGCTAGGTTAAATAGACTAACACGATGGTTCTCTAGTCAGTTCATGTATAATCCCACTATCTCTTACCTCTTTCGAATAACTGTAACTACTAATCCCCCGATCTACATCGAATAACTCTATGTAACTCTTTTCTCGTACAAAATGTCCTGTAATCTCTTCCATCAAGCTGAGAAATTAAAGCAACCGAGGGAAGAACATCGCAGATTCGTAACACACGATACACATCGGTTGGGACGCCGTAAGAGTAACGATCACTGCAATGAAAATCAGCGATTAATAAACCAGCTTCTCGCCACGCTCGCAAGACCAGTCAACGAAATAACGCGATGCCCAGCCACGTTAGACTAACATTCCCAGGTCCAGTCGAGGGCCCGTAGAAAAACACTCGAGCGTGGCACGAGTCCACTTTTCGATACACAGACTCGATCGATTCGCAAACGTCCATCGACGAATTCGGCCGTTCGATCGACCCGTCGTTCTCATCGTTCGAACAGGTGCGCGAGATCGTCTGTCCTGGCGATGGCACCTGTTCGCGTAGAATCTCATCTATTTGCTGAAACGCCACTCGTTCCCTCATTGATCGAACAAATAAGCAAACGAAACCGAGGCATCGAGGTTGCGCAACACGGCGGAGCCTAGACCCCTCTCGAAGAGCGGATCAGCGGCACACACGCGTTCGTTCACGGGCGAAAACGGGTCGAAAAACGTTGTAGACGCCTGCCAAACCGACGTAGAACAGTCCCAGGCGTTCGTCTGCGTAGATTGTAGTAATCCAACTAACCTGGACCGTGCGCTGCCCGGTTTCAGAGACGATCGGCGACTCGACGGACGGCCAGAAACCGCCTACGCCGCAACAGACGCACCAACAGCAGCACCAACAGCAGCAACAGCAGCAACCGGCAGGCGAGGGGGCAGGTACCGGCGGTGGTGGCACCCCGGCAACAACACCCACGTCCGCCGGTACCGTCCAGCAATCCCAACAATCCCAGCAAGTACCCTCGGCCACGCCGACCCCGACGACTGCCAATCCGCATTCTACAGGACCGCCCAGCGATCAACCCTCGCCGCATCTCTCGCCCCTTTATCCGGGGATCCCGCAACCCGGACAGCCCAACGGCAGCACGCAAGGTAAGATGCAAACAACGATACGATATACAGCCACGAAATTCACGGCGTGATAGAGCCCGATTAGACCTGGATGGCGTGATCGGACCCATGGGTTGAGGATCGTGCTGGAGGAACGTATCTCGGTTTAATTGCGACTATGCCGAGTGCCTAACATTGATATTTTGGTAGAGATTAAATTCTCAAGAATTCTCTCGTAGGCAAACAAGTCAATTTCTTCGTAAAAATTGAGTCATTTCGAGATGTTCGACGCGGATCCAATTACCTGGTAGTTGCAGCGTTAAGCCAGTCCCCGTTTAGGAAGTTGATCGTATCGGAGCAAAGTTGCGAAAGAGGGAAGACTTAACGAGGAAATTATAGCCTAGTACGCGCTACAATATCTAATAGCGACGCGCACAATGGCGCGAGCACAGGCGTTGACCCAATTACCGGAAATCACGTGTTGGAGGCGGTATTAATGGGCTACCGAGAGTATGATCGTGGTACGTTGCGCTATGTGACGACCGCTTAAATTTCTCATGGAATCTCCGCCTTGGCCATCCGAATCGCGTAGTAATCCCATCAACGTTAACTCATTCTTGGTCAATTAATAACAAATGTCGGGTCGCGTTCCCCGCGTTTGAGACGGGGCTGTATATGTATATATATATGTATATACATAAAATGGATGATGATGAAGAACGCAATCCGACATAGGGTACAAGAGTAAATAACAAAGGGTTCCTTTTCTGGAGAATCGATTTTAAAAAATTTTGGGATACCTGCCTTTACTGGACGTGTCTGACCATTACTCGCTGTTTCTACTTGTATTCTCTGTTCTCCATAGATCTTACCGTCGTCTACATGTATACACAGACCTATCCATTCGATATTACACAGCTGTCGATATTTACATGTATAATCGCAAGTAGAAGCACCGAATCATGGTGGACTGGAAAATAATGTCGTTTTAAATACTTGTTGCGAATTTGTTTGAATTCAATCTAAAAGAAACGACATTACTTTCCAATCTACTTAATGTTTTATTTCCATCGTGCCGAAACAATTTGAAAACGAAAAAGTAAACAACCTCTCCTTCGTTCTATTAAATTTATTTTCACGTCCCAAAACAACGTCAAAATTTCCACTCGAAATTCGTGAGCCCACATCGGTGTCCAGTGTCACGCGATATCGAGTTCGTAAATCCACCTAATCGAGGAACAACCCTCGACCTTTCGCGCCGCTTTTTCACCCCTTTCTCGTGCCCCGTATCTCGACCATTGTCCAAGGCTATCGGGTTTCACTCGCGGTTTAAACCGAAGCCGTAAAACGACGTTTATCATGCGAACGCGTAACGCGATATCGCAAAGGCGGGATTCGATCGCAGGCCGCAACCTCGATTTCGCATAGTTTCGCGGATTTCTAGCGATTCGACGAAAATTCCGTCGTTCGTTTTCGCGATGTCCGCCAGCGCGAATCGTGTCTAGCACGCGAATACTCTAGGCGCGAACTACCTGTTGCGCTTCGCGAATTTATTCGACAGGATTCGTGAGTTAGGCGAATACCTTGAACACTCCTGTTCGTCCGAGGCGTTTGTCTTGATGACATGGTCGATGTTTTGGTTTGCGGTAGGAACCATAGACGTACCGATTTTTTTTTTATGTCGATAGAAAATTCGTAGATTACAATTTTTCTTTGCAAAAGCAATGGTAAATTTTGTTCTTGGTAACGGCAGAAGACATATATTTAATATAGTTAATTATCAAAAACGAGGATTCTATCAGAATGAAATGAAATTAAATTCAATCGTAAGTAAATGTGGTAAACCCTTCTGACATTCAATTAAAATTAAATCAACGATAATTGTGACACATTCCCGTGCGAAAATTGCGTCAATGGTCCCTATAAGGTGTCGCAACGTCGAGTGGTGTAATGGCGCAACTGCAGTTCGCAGATTATGTGACACGACATACTCGCGAGCGTGTTGCCGTCGAATAATGCGCTGCCAGCGTCTGCTTCCAGTGGCGGTGACTCGTCGAGTCACTGTTAGGTCGTTAATTTCGCGGGGAACTCGAGGAAAGAGCTCTCCCTACAAATTTGCATGTGTTTCGTTTGAAGCTTCTCTGTTTTATTTCCATTCTTGTTTGGAGGGTGGTAAAACGTTTAAACGTCGAGCGAGACTTTTCACTGGAGGCGAACTATTATTTTAGCGTACGACACGGACTAATCTGTACTCGTTACGGTAATTACGATGTTGCGGATGTCGATAGAAAATGTTATTTAGGAAGCATCGACGAATCGATGAAAACTCCTCGATATCTCTAGATCGAAATTTAATACCTGCAGCGCTTAGGGTAGCAGTTCATCAGATTTCAGCATCGATCTGAGGGACGTTTCACCAGGCCCTTTTCGGTTCTTGGCTAAACACGGAAAAGACGAGAAACGGCAGGGGGGGGTGAATTATGCGGCCGTGATGGAAGCTGTGGGACGGAAAGGGTGCAAACAGAGGATAAAACGTCGTACAGACCTGGGGGCTGAGTTGGTGTATGCTTCTCGTCTGTCTCGCAGCAAGAACCATGGAAGCCAACGACGATCGATACGCTTCTCTGCGTACATCGCGAGTTGAGGAGCCTACCAGCCAACTCTCTGTCTCTCTCCCGAACTCTCTACTTTTCCGCTCGTCTCTCTTTTTTTCATCTCTATCCGTTCGTTTAACCCGTTCTTCCTCCATTCGGGGGAGAAACGCTCGTTTGAAAGGATCCAAAAAAAAAAAACCAGTCGGTGATGCGAGGTAGACGCAGTTCCACGCACTAAATGTTTACAACACCTGAAGTTCAAAGACCACTTTGTTTATTCGCCCTCTGGCTAGCTAGGTCAACGGCATCCTCGATTAGGACGTCTATCGGAAAGTCACACAGGTTTCGCTTTAACTCCTCTTCGTCGTTAGGGACGGGAGATGGAGATTTCGGCGCCGGAAAGCATCAAAATCACCATTAACGCTGCGCGGTGTCGACGACGTGGCTGAAGGATCTTGGGGTTAAGGAAATTGTTCGGAATCTGGCGAAGGGAAGACGAACTCGTAACGAGACCCCGCTCGACTAACCCCCGAATGTTCGGGGGAGATGTTTATTACAGAGTTCGGAACGCGTGTTTGAAGAAAGTATTTGTTATTCCGCGCCATTGAGTGTTTGCTCTGCGAGACAAATTGAGGGGATGTATTTAATGGGGAATTATGGAGATTCCGCTTGGGATATTGTGCAGACGCTCTGTGTTCCTATCAATCTTTCCAACCGTCGCCCTTTTCAATTTCATATTCAACGCGGAGGTATATAAAAATGGTGTTTCCTCGATTATAATTATTCCGGAGGGGCTCCAAGTTGCATTGAAGTCTTCGAAAATTAAAATAACGGGAATTTTAATCGATACGAGACTCAGTCGCGTCCTAGGATCGTTACCAACGCATTTCCTCGAGGGAATAATTCTAACGAAGAAAGTATTGTTTTCTATCTCGCGAAAAACACGAGCTGTCTGCAACTGATACAGAGTTAACGCATTTTCTGGTCGACGAGGCCCAAATTCAACGAAGCAGGAGGATACCACGTGCAGGGGCATCCTAGAGTCACGTTGGCATGCATATTTCAGCTGGCTCGTTGTTTCCTCTCGCACGTACGTACGTACGGAACAACGAGGGTGCAACGGAGGGTGAGGGCGAAAAGGGTGCGCGCGGAGAAGCCTGGGTCGATATTGACGCAGGCCCGTCGCGAAACCTTACGCCGACGTCGACGACGAAATTCAGGCGATCCAGGAATTCGTTTGATCGCTCGTGCGGAAGCATGTGCGCCTCTCGTTTAATACATCTTTGTGTATAATTTAAGCAATTGGCTTTAGGTGGACGCCTATAATCCCTATGAATTTCCTCCCGGTTAATTGAATTTCGGCCCCGCTGGGCGAACCGCGATCACAGACGTCTATTTATTAATATTTTCGGAGAGTTTCTCCTTCGTGCACACGGGGTTGTTCAACCACAACTTACCTGTACGTATTCCTTTCAAGTACGGCTTGCACGCGTGTATTGTAATTTATTCCTTTAAATAAATTTTTGCAGTTTCCTTTCCACGGTTTTCGGTGGACTTTCAAAGGGCTCCGCGATACGGAAGAGGTTAAAAACCCCTCGCGCACAGTCACGATAAAAAGGTTGAATATAAAGAGCAGAGATTTGAATTTTCCTCAAATTTCGAATATACAGTGGGATTCTTATTTACACAAAGCAAGTTGCGTAGTTCGCAGGGAACAAATTTATTTAAAGTTCGGTAAAATTGAGAATCTTCTGAAAACATTCTGTGAGATTTTCATAAAAATTCTCCTATTCGTGTTAAACTTAGAGGTACCGTCGTGTTAACCATTCATACCATAACTCGTATTAGGCATTCGCTCCGCTGCTATCAGACGCGATATCAGTTACAGAGCAACGAGCCACATAAAACTGTCTCGCACGTGCACCCAAGAGCACGAAATATTTTTCATTTTACGTTTTAACGTACCCTTGCTCGATGCGCCGGCCGAATCAATAACGCAATATTCGTCTGACAAAATGAATCCTGCCTGCCAGACTTTCGTTTTCAGCCGTATCTCGTCGCGGCGAGTTTCACGGTGGTCCAGACACGGCGATGCATTAATAAAAATGGCCGTGATCTATGAGGATCCCGCGAATTCGCTTCGCGGAACTTTGAAAAATCTTGGGTAGTTTGTAGTCGGTTCGATCTTCTGAATCGACGAAACCCTGTAACGATAATAATTCCATTAACTTTAGTCTCGGTTAAATGATTTATGAAATGGGATACAGTGAAATTTCGGCAAGGTTTAGACGGACTTGAATCATTCATCAACTCGCGACGTACACGCGTAAATATACATGAACGCGAATCATGTTTGACTCGGCACGAGGGACGAATTTAGAGAAATAACGTTCAGCGAGATTACGTTCGCGCACCTTGTCGCCCCCTTGCGGTCTTGACCTACGACCCGCGGTTGAATTTCAGGGGATTTTATGGGTTTCCTCGCGGAACTCGAGCCACGCCATTTCTCGACATTTCATAAGCCTGTGCCCAGCCATGTCGGATTTTCACGTTCGCTTTAATGGAGTAATTTCCCGGAGCCTCGACGTAACGTGCCCAGTCAGGATTGTCATTCCTGGCAATACGGTGCCCATCGCTCGCCTAAACCGCTGCCACCGTGTATGTCCCTGAATTCTTGAACGCGACAGACACGGTTGAGTCTCGTAGCTGCTACGAGTAAATTTTTTAATTATCTACTGTTGCATTTACGGCCATTTATACATAGGTGTTCTCGAATGATTAATGCATGCATTTTATCTCATCGTAAACAAGAATAAATAAATATCAGAGTGAACGGATTACTCCAGAGTCCATGAAAAATATTATTTCTGCAAGCGTGTAACCAGCGGATTCTGTGTAGAAAACGTGATTGAATCAGGGAGGTACTAGCGACGCAACAGCATCGACCTGTTATTTTTTCCCCTCGATTCATATTGCCTCGGGGTCCAGGCAATCCTCCCAACGAGGTAGCGAATATCCCCGATAGATCGGCGAGCACCATCGTTCGTGTCTCGCGATCTTTATCCCCTATCTCCGGATTAAAAAAAAAAAAAGAGATAGTATATGCATTCGTCGCTGCGAGGTAAAATCCAGGCCGCGGGTCTGCGGCGCCGACGCTGTTACTTCGTTAAATCAACGCTTCACAAAACGATCTCTGTGTATGTGCGTACGTTGGTCCGATTGAACAGACCACTCCGCAGAGAGCAGCAGCCAGGGGCTCGAATTCACGCCAAGTGTCTTTCAGCTTCCGTTAGCGCGGCCGCGGTTATTTTGAAGGAAAAGAGTTTAATCGGCCGCCGTTGCGGTGGCTTGAATTCGCTCCAATTTAATCCTTTCGGAAGGAAATATTAATTTGCGAAACATCCAAGCCACTCGGCGTTCCTTACGCTCTTATTCGATGTGCAAGCTCGCTAATCGAATAAAAATAAACACGAACGTGCTAACTCTACTCTAACTACGCAGACGTTACGAAAGGGTGAACTCGAGACAACCGAAACAGCAGACTTTCTAAAACTCGAACCGTTCCTAGTCAAAATTCACGAATTCCAGAATAGAATTACGTCCCCTTCGGTCGTGGAGCTGCGGTTCTCGACTTTCCACCTCGAAGCTCGGGCGAATTACAATTCCTAGATCCGAGTCCCATTAGAAATGCATTTCTGGTGAGTCGTGCTGAAGTTTCACGGATTATCCGGACCGTGGCAGGAACTCTTTCGTCCCTCGGGAGCGCGGTACCAGTAGATTCCTGCATTTCATCGGCGGGCGTAGATCCGCGTCGCCTCCAGCTTACGATATTTCACAAAGAGCCTATAAAACGCGTATTTCACGGTGACTGGTCATCCCATCCAGGCACCACGCTTCGATTCCCGCGAGAATTTTATGAAATTACGATGAATAACGTCAAAGTGTGCCCATTCACCGTCCCTAATTTATCAAGATAATCGAAATGGCGGAAATTAGTGGTTCCGGGCGAGTATTCATTCCAGATTTCGATTCGTATCAAAATCTTTTCATATTTTATTCCATGTTTGGATACTCAAACGCTTGGACGCTCAAAGTGTGCTAATCTTAAAAAATATTGTATACCCTAAGCTTTCGAAATCACTCCGCCCAAGAATACTCTATACCGTATCGAATGCGTCTCCTTTCGATCGACTTTTAAAACTCACCCCCAAAGCGTTATACGCTGCGAACTTTCTTGGCAATTGGCAAGGCGGAAACTTGCACCGATTCGGGGGGATGTCGTTAGATCGGTATCCTCGAGCAACGAAACTGGGAGATTAAGAAGGCTCGCGGCAACGGGGAGGAAAGTAGAAAGCACGCGCCTGGAACTTGCTCCCCAGTCGTCCCCGCGATTCTATCGTTGAATCGTCGCAACTCGTGGCGAACACTCTCCAGAATTTTCCGCTGCGAGGAAGTTTTGGCTGGTTTTGTCCGCCGAGGATTCTTTGGATGCTGCTAATGCGCACGAAGTGGGGAAGAAGTGAACGAGATCGGGTATTAAGTATTTCCCAACGAGAATGTTCGGTTTGCTACGATTTCCAGTTAACAAAACAGTCGAGTCTGGAACAGGATTGGTGTCCTCGTTTGCTATTTCTTCTGTAGCGTTTAAGAAAAAGGGGAGGTTTTTCCTTAGACGTATTTGTTTCATGAGTGATTTCTTCTCGATCGGTTTATGTCATAGTGCGTGCCATAGTCAAGCATAAACTTCCTTACGTTGTTTCTCATGTTCGACTCAAATTTTATACCACGGGTCTCAGGCGTTGTTATAGGCTAAAGGGTTAAACTCGAGCAACGTCTCGAGCACGGTGACACCCTCGGGAGAAACTCCAAGTCGAAAAACAGTTCGATTATCGTCTGTCGTAATTACGTCCGATAATTGCCGTGGATGCATCGAGCGCAAATAACCGTTTCACGCTTCAGTTCAAAACACTTCACCAATTAAATGAAATTTCAACTTTGGGAGCAAAATCATGTTTCCGATAAATTACAACGTTTGTTCTGCGCTTGACACTTCCATACAAAAAAAAGGTTCCAAAATTAATTGGCATTTCGCGCAGTTTTTGCTTGCGTTGAAACATATATAAATAGCGATCATTCAGCGGCCGTGTTACGACTCGCGAGCCACGCCATGGCCTCTGATTTGCGCTGTGAGAACGACAAAAGCATTTCTACGGAAGGCAATGAACGATTCGTGAAAGTGACGTGTAAAATTGTCGCCCGGGGTCTGGGGTCGCCATAATCGCGATCGAAGCGCCCAGTTCCACAGAATTCGTCGCGTTCCCGGTTGCCAAAGAATGATTAACGCTCCTGGAGTTAGTTGAACGTAATTCCCTGTGGACGTGTCTCTCTTGCACCTGTCCAGTCTTTTCAAGCCTCTGCGAAATTTCGCAAAAACTCAACGCTTTACTTTTGCTTTCACCAAAAAGTATAAATTGCTTCTTTGTTTATTAAAAATGATTTCGTTTGCAAAGAGGTGCAGGGTCGATGGAACTCTCTGCAGAAGTGAAAATTGAAATCGAAATGAATAGTTTCAAAGGTATTCAGAGCGCAACCGCTAACGAAAAGATTTCATTTAATTCGCATTTCTATTCGATTATGAACGTTACGGTCTCCGCCATTCAAACGATCCGTGCTACCCGCGGCAGATGAATTAAAGATCTGAAAACTAAAAGCAGTCTCTGGTCGCAATATTGACGTAAATGTTGTTCCATTGGGGATCGGGGAAAGTAGGCAGAACTGAGCGAAGCCGAGGGACATTGAATGAAAGATGAGGGTTATTGACGTCGACAGTCTAGGTCTGTCTTTCTTCGAGCATGCAGTCTGTTTCGAGATTTCTGAATTGAATAGACACGCTCTTTTATCATTATTTTTCCTTGTTACCACTCCACTTCACCCTGTTTCCTCTTTATTTCGTAAAATTAGGTCTAGCACGATATTAATTATTATTTCAAGAGTTTTAACATTTTCTGCTTGGACGAGTATATTTCGTTGCGATAATTATAGTACCAAGTATTCTGAGAGTTCCCACAGGGGATCAGAGAAGGGTGCGAAGGAAGCTCTACACCCGCAGATTTCAACCCCAAGTGCCACAATCCTATAGAGTCTGCCCTTTGCTCCCCGAATCCTTTGTAAACCCGATTTTTCTGCGGTTGTAAAATCGATCGCCGGCTAGAAGCTCTAAAATCGTAATCTTCAGCCCCAAGTACCACAACCCCATAGAACTGTCACCCTTAAAACGTGAAACCAGTCGTCTCGTCCAGTTTTTGCCCCTGGCCACCGAACGAAGAGCAAAGAAACGATAGTTTCCTGGAACTTATAAAAGCCCAAATCTGTTGTAAAATCATATCAAAATTAAAATTCTTCGCAGTGTCTCGATTCTCCGAAGCTCGCTCTATATACATTTTAATTCGCGAAGAGAGTCGCGTTATCCATGTGGGAATGACATATAAATGTTAATTTCGAAAGAATGCGAATTAATCCGAAGTCACGTTCCGTAGTCGAAACAAAGAAAATTATACGTCTAGGGGATTTCCCGAGAGAGCCCTTGTAAGATCAGCTGGGCTGTGCTGAAACTCGTTATAAGTTTAATACGGTAGAATACATATGTAACGTTTTAGCTTCTTCGAAGCAAGCACAGTATCCATAATTCCTTAAAAATAGAACAGCATTCGCAGATGGTTGGTACAGGGGCGTGACACGGAGTATCAAGGTGGCAGGTCGAGCCGGAATCCCGCGAATTCTGTCGGCTCGGTTGATGAACCAAGGGAGCCTAACCGCGGGGGAACCACGCGCAGACGAGGATGACGACCTTCCAAACCGCAGGTCGTGACCGCGAGGACCGTCCTTGCAGGTCGATAAAATTCTATCGCAGCGATTCTCGAAGCGTTCGCGTGACACGCGGTGACCCGAATTCCGTGAACGAGCTTTTCTCGCTCGAGGCGAGTTATCGACGAGAGGGAAGCCTGACGCCAAGCCTAGCGTCGAAGAACCCGCCACTTCTTTCGCGAAGTTTTTCTCTACTTAGACAGGTAACTTGGCGAAAAAAGCATCGACGCAGCCGTTGCACCGCGAGCGGACGGCCTCAAACTTCCCCGAAGCAACGTGTTTATCCTCCCACGCTTTTGGCCTTTTGAGAGAGGCCGATGCCTCTCGAGGGTTACGAAGTTCGATGCCCTCAACCCTAGAATTACTTCTCTCGAATCCTGAGATCATTGAAACTCCTTTCGAACTGGAAGTTTATCAGGTCGAGGTAGACGGCATCTTTAGTATCCGTGAAAGGAGAGTAACTGTATTCATTTCTAATAAGAATAATAACCATACTTAAGAGAAACGATAAAATTATCAAGACGACAAGTATCTTCGTCTACGAGAAGAACCCATGGAGCATTTCATCGATCCCTTTATGGCCGTCGAGGAGTCGGACGCTTCGTCGGTATTTATTAAGTACCAGGCTTTGGACCGTTTTCGTACTTTATCGCAGCAACAGGGGTATTTGTGTCTAATTTAAAGACGACCTAAATTTCCCTACCTCGGTAACTGGGACTCGGGGTGGTACCGCAAATATCCACGGGATGTACGACCTACTGCCAGGTGTTGCATGGAGATTCGACCATTTTATCGACAGGAATTCATTTATTTAATTGATCGACAGACTCGAGTGTCAAAAATTAATCGAACAGAGCCGTATTGTTCATCCGAACTGCGTGACTCGAAGTCCAGGATTTCTGAAGCTTCGCTCCTATTTTGTGGAACATCCTGTATCCAAAGTGCACGTGCGCACAGACAGTAAAGTTAGAAGTTTCGATCCTCTCGCGATGAATACGTCACCCGACTCTGACGTAATTGTCACAGGCCTTTAATAGAGTTTGCAATGTTTAATAGGATAATTCTTTCAGGGCACCTCTGCCAGTGACAAAGTCCCCTTTCACTGCGATGGCAAATGCCACTTATCCTTCGTTTAAATAGTTTGATGTGGCGGTCGAGTTAGCCTTTGATTTTTTTGACAGCGCAGAAGCAAAGGTCTTCTTCGGGAGATAGACTTCCTCTGTTAAAATTCTGAAGGCACGCGCTCCATCGATAAAAACATGCTATTTCGAGTCCAAGGCACGTTCAGCTTTCTCGAATCCAGCGAGATCGATAATTCTTAAGCGATTACTCTCGAGTTTGCTTGGAAAACGGTCGGCGCAGCTCGAAAGAATCAAACCCGACAGTCTTTTCTCCCCCTTCTTTTTTTCTTTTAATCGCGTCGACCAGACCGGAGCGTCGATAGCTCAGTCGTTCTCGCTTCGCCAACAAATTGGAAATCGATATCCATATGCTTCTGCCGCGGAAACCCGCGGAATCCGCTTTTCGCGGGAAACTGAACCGGAGAGCTGTGAAAAAATGGCTCTTGATGAAATTTGAATCTACCGATCGAAATCTTTTTTACAATGCTACTCCACTACTGTCGGTCAGTATTTCCTGTCGAGTGATATCACGCCTAGCGTACAACTAAAGTATCATTATATAATTAAGATATATAAAAAATATAAGTAAAATGTATGTTTCCTAAATGAATGACATCGATTCTTAAAATTCTCTAACGCAAAAACGAATACGAAAGCAAGCGTATGCGAGCTGCCTGGAGAGATACCAGTTCTATAGTCTGTAGCAATCGAACGGTTTCTTTACACTTCCAACCATTTTGCATTCCGATTTTCCGTTGCTCCTGTCCCCGCTGCATGCAATCATAAACGTAAACGCGGCGTGTATTCGTGCGACCTGGATCGCTGCTATTTTCTACCAGCATCGACGTAATATGCGGGGGTGTGCGATGATCCCACGGTGCGTCGCAGTTGCATTATCCTTTGAGACGACGAGGACTTAAGTCGTTTTCGCACGCGGCGTAACGACCTATCAACTGGAAAACGGGGCGGGGGAATGCACATGCAATTCGCGATGCAGGTAACGGTTCCGCGATGCACGTGGTGTGTATTATCTTATGGAAAGCAGCGGGAATGTTAGCGGCCGCTTCGAAGCCAGAGGTTAGCCGCGTTTAACCCTTTGGTTTTCATATTATTTTTACTTTTTCCGCGTGTTAGTTTTCGTTCTCACGTCCATCGTAAATGCAACGAATCCCCAGTCTGTTAGTCACTGACTAATGCCATTCAAATTGTGATTAAACACGAAGACTATAATTGCAAACTCGTCAGACGTAAAGCGAAACCACAAGAAAAGACAGCGGGTTTTGTTAGCGTACGGGTGGATTAATGGCTTCATTTCGTCCAGCATTTTTGCTCGACGTTGGAAACGGTGTTCTTTTAGCGTCAGTCGCGATGAAACTAACCCATTGAAAATAATTCCGTCCAGAGCCGGGTTTCAATTGTCACAGACAGCACAGGACCGCGACAATTATACGGTGTGCAGCTCTATTTTTTTCAACGATCGCTCACCTGGATTGCACGAATGGGAAGGGAAAACCGCACGACGAACGGACAGCAATTAAAATTCGTTTTAGTATTTACCGCCAGAAACAATTAACGACGCCGTGCCTGGCCTGTTCTTCGCGACGCGTACAATTAGAAACGGATGTGAACCCGACAACAGAGAAATTAAGCGCGTTTAATTACAAGCAGAGACTCTTTGGGGAAATCTGAACCTCTAAAATCCAGCGCAACAGCGTTTGATCGGGGTGACAGATATTAATCTTTCGCGAAATGACTTTTCTCTGATTCTTGCGCATCTTTAATTTTGAGATATTCTATATTATTATTTTATTTGTTCTGGTATTTGATATCAGGGGCATGTTGCCCTTATCATAAAATATTATTATTATTATTATTATTATTTTGTACAAACGTGCTGAAGAGATAAACAACTGCTCACTCGTTAAATAAAAAAATTGGAATTAACGAACGAAACGTTCCGCGAGGTATAATTAAAAGTTTAAGAGTTCCGTGGAACGAACGTCGCGAGCAAGGACGCTGGTTTTATTCGTTATTTATTATTCGAATAAAACCTTGCGCGTCTCCGGTGTCACCCTTTCGAATGAATACCTTGGGCATTCCACGTCTGGATAGATTTCGTTCCCCACGGCTGTCTCCTACGCAGGCTTTGTCGTCGTTAATTGCAGCTTTCCTGATTGAGAGTTTAATGACGCCGCGAGAGCGCAATGTCGTTCCTCCTGAATTCTTTGATCTAGCTTGTTGTTCACCCCTTTTCTTCATCCTTGCACGTCTTTCCTGATCTCGCGCCGTGGCGTCGACATGGTCCTACAAAAAGCACTCACCATCGAAAGCCTGTTTTCCCCCTTTTTTCTTTCCTCCACTCGACGATGCTCCTATTTTTTAAGTTCCGCATGTTTCAATTCTTAGTTCGTCGGAGTAATTATAAGAATCGTAACAAATATCAATTTCACTGCCACTAACTGGACTTTACTTTTCTGTTTCAGGTAAGAGATCCAGAGCTAAATCCTAAAGAAAATTCTCATCGCAGGTATCCATCAGCTTGGCAAAGTTTTCTCAACTTCGTTTCGTAGAACGTAATTATTAACCGCCCTCAGTTTTGTAAAGTATATAGGTAACGTGAAATCAACCACCGCATGCAGTACCACAATTGTAGAACCTAATTTATCATGAAATAATCTGATTCGGGTCGAAAATTAATGCTGCCGTCCGGGAAAAAAGTTTCTCGAACAATCAGTCGGAGCGTTACATTGCAGAAATAAATAACGCTGATCGGCTGGTCCTTGGAATCTTCGGTGCAGAGATCAGCTGTGCGGGGCACAGCTCGCGATGATCGATGACGTTATTATTCGCGTGGTGGCCTAATCACCCAGCGATTCTGCGAGGAATATCGAACAGGGGTGGAGGGGGGGTGGGGTGGTAGGAGTAGGCAGTCGGTCAGCAACCTTCGCTCGTACCAGGTGCATGTCCGTGGACGGGTACGCAGCCCTCGCCAGGTATAAACCACGATGCTCGCGGCCACGGGGTAGGGGTTCGCGGGTAGGCTGCGGGAGTCGGTTTGTCGAGGGGGTCGCGGTTGCTCGTAGGGGGGAGCAAACGCGCAAAGGTGGCGTCGGCGTCGCGACGCCCAGAGAGAGTCAGTCACCAGCCGACCTCAACGCGCCGCGTAACCTCGCTCTGTCGTTCCAGAGCCCGCTACTCGGTGTTTCTTAAGCGGAAACGTCGCGGGACCGGAAACGTAACCGCGTGCTGCTGGCTACTCGATCGACGCGAGCCACGAAAGATAAATTCATCCTGGAGACCTCTTTCCCTCGCGTCTCAATCATGCACGGTCGCGTGCTTCGCTCGGGAGACGATCAGTGAAACGGGGGAGGAAATCGAGAGTGCTTCGCGGAATAAGGAGACGTTTCGATATAGGCAAGCTGTGCTCGAGAACTTTTACCTTTCCCTTGCTTCCATTCGTTCACAGTCGTCCGGTAGATCGCCTGGTACCGCGGAAACCTTTTTTCTGAATCGATACACTGGGAAAGTGATAGGCTCGTTGTTTTGATTCGATTGTGGATTTTCACGAGGAACCCGAGAGTCAGCGTGAGTTCTAAGTGGTAGGGTGGTTCTGTCGTGCTAGATTTTCGTGGAAATCCTAGGGACTTGTGGTGTATTTTTGAACGTGTAACTCCACGGATGCAACAGCGTTTCCTATAGTCTGTGGGTAGCCTAGCGTTCTATGCGTCGATGCACTCGACCGAGCGACAAGATGCTTCCCAGCTTCCTGGAGTAATCCTAGAGTCAGAGGGAGCCGCGATTAACTAGAGTACATCCTTCAGGTGTGCTGATGAACTTACCATCCCACGATCCTTTATTCACGACACCGTGCAGATGACCAGGTGTTCTGAAAGTGTCATCTGCATCCGTGGCGATACCAGGTTTGTTCGCGCCACGGAAGCCATTCCTGTACGCAGGGACACTTTCTTTGGCCAACGCGCTGGAAAATTGGGTCATCGGCGTGTGATCCAATAGCGAATATTTCTGTTGACGTTCGATACCCACTTTTTTTCGACAATGTTTTGAAGCAGAGTGCCTTGACCGAGTGGCATGCGTCGACCCGGGTATCCGCGTGACCCGACGACCCATGTAGCAGCGTAGCTGAGGTCACCGTGTACCCCGCCCGGATGCTACCAACTGCTTCTCCGTGTTCCAACGTTTCCCCTTTCATCTCCTTAAAATTTCATCGCTGCTCCTCTTTGCGAGCGCACGTCTGGTTCTCCAGACTGGTCGAGTCGTTTAGAAATTGATGGTGCATCCGTGGTGTGAACTTGTTGAAGTAAGAGAACCAGGTTAGGGTGGACAGCCATGCTTTGGAATTTTTCAGAGTCTAAATTAATAATTACCTATATATCGTCTTCCTTTATGTCACTCTGCTCCTCCCTGCTTGGAGTGATCGAGTCGCCTGAGAATCTTTCATTTTTCTACCTTTGATCTACCATAGTTATTTCAATAAGGACCGAAAGATAAGTCCAGAAGAACTTGTGCCATCAGGATCAACGGTGCGAACTTAGTTTTCAGTCGCGAGTAATTTCAAGATAACAAGCGCTGGTCTCTTCCTTCCCGGCTCAGATTCTAAGGATCACCGATGAAACTGCTTTTCATATGGATTCGCGTCATTCCCGAATGAGCTTAGGGATCGCCGAGAGGAATAGCTATCAGATGTAGATAAGACGCTTCGATGGCGCGACCATGCTTCTCGAGCGCATTGGGCGCATTCCAAGGTAAATAGAAGCATCGGAACTCGGTTTGGAGGGTATGGTTAAGCTGCAGCGATATAGACGAGTAGATTAGCGAGCTAGTCTTTGCGAGTTCCATTGAATACACCAGGCTCTTTGGTGTTTTATGTGCAGCGTGTAACTGTATAGGATATTATATACAGCGCGTAGGATGTTAACCTCGTTATACTGAATAACGTACGCTGTTGATGTCGGTGACCTGCATCGACCCGTGCACCGTCATTTCAAAATGACTCTAGCATCTTTATTGTACTCCTGTCCTTATAAATGAAACATCGCCGCTCGCGGACGATGCGGCACATTGAAATATTCTATATTGTACCTGTGCATTGTAGCTGAATTCTTAAATCCTGCCGAGTTAGGAGAGCAAACGTTCCATTCAATCGTAGATAAGAAACATTCTTAATCTGTAACGTGGAAGATTAATATTTTTTTCGAAGAGAACGATCCCGTTCGATTTAGCCAATATTGTATAGCTGAAAAGTTTCAAATCATGCTTCAAGAACACCTATCGTGCACTAGATATGCCAGAAACAAGAGCGTGCTTGAAATATGTCAGAGCAAAAATATCGAAGAATATTGGAAGCTTTATGTTCGAGCGATATTTGCAGTTTGTATTCTATTAACGGAGGAACTGTGATGGATCGTGTACTGTCGTTCCATTTTCTCGATGCCAAATGACATTCCATGCAATCGTCTCATTGTCATCAAAATATCGCATCGCATACTTGCATTTCTCCACGGTTCGATAACCGATACCGTTCACACATTACGGTTCGTACATTTATATACACTCCGTAGATACTTTCTAGGATTGAGGGTATTTTCACTGTGGGTATTCCGAGAATAGAAACTGCAAGTTTGCTTGGATTTTTCAAATTTTACGAGTAGTTTCGAGGACTGTAGCACACTCGACCGCGAGGAGATACTCTTTAGAACGTCGCGAGCGAGCGTATACTCGCGGCGAGACATCGATTTCCACGAAGGACGAAATTTGACGCGTTATCGACGATCGAACGACGCTTCGTGCGTTTCTCGAGACCCATTTAAACTTTCGTCGTGATATTTGCTCGACGCTGGAAGTCTTATCGACGTTCCTTGGAACCGATCCAAAATCATTCGCTCGACTGCGGCTGGAACGCTTAATGATACTGTTTATTTTTAAGTCTTTCCAGAATCGTTTCACGCTCCCGTGCGAATCGCGACAAGCGTTTTAATCGAAAATGTTCGGAATATCCGCAGTCGATTATTACGTTCCTTCGGAATTCATTGTTCGATGAACGTAATTAAAGTATTTAGATCTTATTTTTAATGCACAATTTAGTCCGTATTCCAGTACACTCTTCTCTTCGCAGTCTAAGGTTTTTTAAAAACCCCCTTCTCTCGATAATCGCTGTCGTTCGCGCACAAAAGACACGGCAACGACTACAATATCGTTATCAATATCGTTATCTGCGTTCCATATTAATTCGTTAGCTCCAGTTCCACGCACCTCTGCTTTCCGAATTTCCCAGCAATGTTGGTAGATAATTGCCACTTCGTTCGTGTATCCGTCGCACCCATTATTCACCCATGTTTCACCGTATTTCTGCCAGAGCTGGATAAACAGCCTCTAAACTCGAAATCGGTTCCTACGTTGAGTCATTCAATTACTCTCATTGCGTCGCTTCTTTGAAAACGTCGCTGTTGGAGAACTCCATTCTTTGCAGTTCCCATTTCAGCCCTCCGAGGGTAGCATTTCCAACGCTCGTGGCCCCCGACGACTGTGAAATAAAAATCCACCGTTCCTGGTTGAACCGTGACACCTCTAACCTTCCACCCAGCAGTCCTCGAAACGCGCAAACAGGCGCGATTTATTCATTACGTGGAACGCGTGCGTTGCGCTCAAAGTTTCAATTTGCAAAGTGAATTCGCTCGTCGAGGGCGGACGGCGCTGTAAAACTTGCAACCGACGCTCGACATCGCGTTCCGCGCTCGTGGCAGGTTAAATGACACGGAAGCTTCTCTTCCTGAAGGGACAGTGCTCCAACATGACCATTTTTAGTACTTTAGTTGGAAAACATCTAGCTCCGCGTGCACCTGCGCGTCGACGCGAATAAGGACGGGGTAGTTGTTTAATTCACAACTTTGTGGTGAAATTACGGTAGTTTGCCTACGAAACGCGGCCATTTTCAAGCATATTCCCTTCGCCAGGATCCTGCGAAAGCGTCTTCTTCTTCTCGTAGGGGTTTCGCGCGCGATGGATCGTTGTCGAGCTGTCTCGCGATCCGGATCGTCGAGATCCAACCCCGTTTAATCCGGCAATTAAGCGTTCACGACCATAATGGCTTATCGGGGATTCGCAGAGGAGGTCAAACCGCTCCGACAGATTCGCGAACCTTATCGGATCCACTGGCCGCCGGCTGCTGCGACTCGTCGATAAGCCATTGTTTACCTTGCACACGCCCGATGTCGAGCACATGCCGGAATAACGAGCTGGCTGGCCGACGATACAGGCCACGCTGACTTCGATGCCAAACGACGACTATCGAACGTCATCGATTAACCTCTTCGTGTCTGCATCTCGATGCAGCGAACGTTATTTCTCTCTTTCGATGCACGTCGGTCCGTTTTGATAAATTAATTTTTTAAAAGAATATAAATTGTCTGAAACTAGCACGCGTCGAATGTACGATCGCGAAGGAGTTAACTTTTCCTATCGCTGAGAGGTAGCAGCGCTCTAAAGGAAATTCGATTTCCCGCCAGTGACGGAAATACCGACAGACGGGTCCTCGAGCGAAGCGATCGTCGACGGAATATTGGAATAAGACGCGAGAGATAGAACCGAATAACTTGCCAGCTCGTCAAAGGGAAGAGTGTTCTTCGAGAATAGATAAAACTCAAAGTGTTTCGAGAAGGAAATAATTCTTTGTCCACGAGTGCACGAAGACGCGACCCTGACGAAGATTAGAGAACGGAAGTGGTATATAATGGTATCAGTATTCCGAAGACTGTCCAGTGAAGTGAATTGAAAATGAAGAGGAACTGAGTCGTACCATTGCAAGTAGAAAAATAGAAGTAAAATTCCACGTGTACCAAGTATTTATAAAGCACGAGATTCGGATGGCAGCATGCTGAACATCAGGAGGTAGATGATCGGTGTCTGCTAAAAGGAAAATTTCAAGGCTTGGATCGTGTGACGAAGAAGCATCCCGGTGGATCCTTTTGTCGAGCAGTGACCAGTTCCAGGGTTACCGAGCAGAGGGTGACCGCATGCAGAGACGACGGATGCAGCCAGGAGCGACGTCGCGCAGAGGAAGCAGCGGAGGACGCAGCCGTACAGAGAGTCACTGACCTCTCACCCAATCACAGTCCAAAGTGTGATGTTTGATGCTGCAGTGGTGTTTTATGCGGCGACGTCGAAAAGGTGTGCATCCGCCACGGCCTCACACGCTGTTCCGCTCCACTAACCCAATTTTCCTCGCCGCTAACGGACTGCAGTTGCAGTCGCAGCATCGCCACCTCCCGCTCCAACTCCCCAACCCCCGTGACCCTTCATCCTGCTCCTCCACGTTTTCCAGCTTCGTTCAGGCCCGGATCTCCCGCGATTTCCACGAACCCCGCCGTTTTGGCAGCTTCGACGCGAAACTCCAGACCTGGGGAGAAAGGGGTCACTGCGATTTGGCGTGGCTTTCCGGGTTCGTACGAGGGTGGTTTCGGATAGCTCCTTCCTGGGGATGGTTTCGAAACTCTCGGGTGTCGCAGGACGCGAGATAGTTCGGATTCCGCCTTTTACGCCCGAGTGGCACTTGTTGCGACCCCGACCGACCAGGCCCGCCTCCATTTTCGGCTCGGAGCTGTGCAGTGCTTTTTCGCGGTGGCGAGTTATTCTTTTGAAACGATCAATTCACATGCGTATGCGCCGTTTGAAAAATTAGACTGGAGATCATTTTTGCCATAATTTATACGTAACAATATTCAAATTGGAGAACTACTTGCAGGTCAAATATGGTGCGCATAAAAAATGAAACGGAGTTTTTAGTTACCCTTATTGATCGCTATGGGATATCACTTATTGAAAAGGAGGAACCTAGATATTCACAACTTATATGTAGACGATATTAATAATTACTTTTCATTTACGTAACGTATCAGGGTAGAAATCAGATCTACCTTTCCCGAATAATTAAATTTTCATTAAAGCCGGAGCAGTCGCGATCGATTCATGCAACAGATCGGACGGGGGATTAAAATGAATTCTCTTATGGGTGTCGAGTTTCCGTGGACGAGCAGAATCGTGGGATGTTCAGCGCGGTTGTAAGGGCTGGTAATTGGCTGAACGCGCTGTATTAATTAACGCGACTCGAATCGAATAAATCGCCGGCCGGTTGAATCGACGTTAGGACCGGGAAAGGCTCGATCGATTTCCATCTCGAGAGCTTACCGAAAGCTCGGAAGGTAGGGAGCTGGGATAGGGTGCTTCATCTCCTTCTGTGAAGTGTCAGCACAAGTACGGTGTCGTGGATACGAAAACCGATGCAGCCAATGGTCCTGAACGAGACCACTTAGTCCAAACGGGTCACCCTCGAAAACGACAGAACTACCGCCCTGCAACCCCTCCGTTAACGCGTGTCGCGTCGATTAATATTAAACGGGGCCTTTCCACGCGGCGATTCGATTCCCTGTTTCGTCTTATCCGTAATTTAGGGTAGTCGTGTGAAATTTCCTGAGCGTGATGCTGCAAGACCCCTTTTAACCGGTCTTCGTGGACCACCCCTCTCTCTCTGAACGAACAAGTAGCTGATTAATTTAACATTATACGTCTAAATCTTTCATCGCCACCCCTAGTATTCCAGAACTGATTTCAGCGTGTGTGTATTTTAACGCTGGCCAGCAGCAAACAAGGATCGATTTCGATGATTGTGTAATTCGAACCTAATTGGTCGGTAGACTAATTGAAACCTGAGTTCCAGGGTTCTAACTGGCCGTACCGGGTAATAGAAACCGGATTGCTCTCAGACTAAATGCAGACTGTTTACTCTTGACTGCTCTGATTGATAATAATTGGATTCTGATTTTTTACCGTTTACTTAGTTGCGCCAGATGAGTGACGACCTTCTTTCCATCGCGTTCTTGGCGTGAAACTTGAAACATCGGGCTTACGATGTTGTTACAATGGGAAAAGCGAAAATTCCGCACCGTGGTCACTTTTCAATTAATTTCACCTTTGACGCGTACATTTTTATTATCGCGATGCTTGCCAAGAACGTGGATTAGAAACGCGGTAGTTTAGTCATCTTCTGCTTTGAAATTGACGAAACCATGATATGCTTAGCGTTCGCGTTGTTTGTAATGCAATTCCTAAGTATGTCGAAGCTGCGACGCATTGTGTGCACGAGGGATGCGGTTGCCTACACTCGAACTCAATCTAACGCGACCTTATGAGAAGTTTACACTAGGCGAGGTCTTATCGACTGTCTCTGCTCGACTGACTCGATCGACAAAACTCCGTTTGAGAATTTATTTTTTCATTTTCCATATCTCGTAATGCATACCGCGTTGTACGCTCGAGCCCTCTTGAAAAGCTTGTTTCTCCATCGATTTTCCAGGAGAGGCGCCCATTTCCCAACACAATTTCCCATCGGGGTTGAATAATTCAATTTAGGTCAAAGGGGTTTACTTTTGTTTCGCGATGTCATTGAATTTCTTTGTCGGCCGTGCCGCTTCAATGCGAATAAAAAAGACGACAAAGCGAGGCAAAAGACATCCTGCAGAGGATCCCTCTCACGTCGCCCGCGACATCCTTTCCTCGTTAACTTAATTTCGAGTAATTAGAAGAGCGGCTCGAGGCATCGCAGTTGACGTTAACTTTTATCGCACCCTTGTGCGACCTAATTTTCCACCGACTGTTTTTCTGTCATTTCTCCACCGAATTCAAAGGTCACTAGGGCAATCGACGAAGAAATATTACGAAATAGGGTACAAGCTTCGAGAAGAAAAATTCCGCCGAATTATTACGCGGCTAAAGATGAGTTTCGATGCTTGAAAGTGAAAGTCTCATACGTTTCGAGGTTTCCGACACGTCGGAACACGTCGCGGAGATGAAGTCCCGCGTGTTTCCCTGGGTGCAGCACTCCGGGATCCTTCACGGATGAGACTTTCGAGACAGTCTGAGATCGGAGAGCGCGTCCTTTCACGGCTTCCAGACCTTACCCTCGAAAGGTACGCATTACTCTTGAGTACCGACGTTGAGTGCTACTGCAATGGCGTCGTGGGGTCGCAGGAAGTATCTACAACGAAGCCCTGCGACGAAAATGTTTGTCGACGAACGACTTGAAAGAATCGCAGACCTCGAGCTACCGTGTTCGCCACACTTTTTCCTGCATATTTTGCCTTTGATCCGTCCCGTTCGATAAATTCTTCGTCGTATCCCTATTCCACCTTTGATCCGCCTTATTTATCGACATTTTTACCCGCGTTGCAAACGAATATTTATCAAAGGCCATCAAAACTATAAAGTATACCGATTTATTCGTGACGTTAAATTTCACTTTGTTCATCGTGCAACATTTTGTTCGAGACTTAGGGAGTAATGGATTATTCCGTAACCACAGCTGGTTAGACGAGCTTTCCCAGGTTAGGGAGCTCAATTCTCTCCAAATTGTTGAACGGGAAATTCAATTTAGTAGTTAATATAGTCACCCACGCTAAGTTTGGGGTCTGTTAACGCCACAATCGCGATAGATTCCAATGGTTCGGTTGGTTAATTTTCGTGATGCAACTATGTTACGTTCGACGCGAATCGCGAAACCGTTTGTTTGAAATCGTTTCGTACGATGGTTCGTCAATTACAGAGTTAATTAATATTCCAGCTTGACTGCGCTAGAGGCAACGACCATTCGATACGCTATCCCCGGTTATTTCGGTGCATTTCTGCGCAACGCTGGGTTGCATTATTCGAGGATGCGACTAATTTCGAGGGTTACGAGTTGTACAGGTGTCTTCTTCGGTATTTTAGATGCATAAAGTTTTGACGCACGCCACATGACACTTACCGACTTCGAAGTAATCGTTACAGTGGCCGAATAGAAATCGCGATGTATACTTAATCGTTTAATAATTGCTCTTGCATGAGTTCGTCGGATCCTTATCGGGTAGAAAGTCGGAATTCTTTTCAAAGTATATCTGATGTACGCGCAAAACGCCAGCAGAGAATATTTCCATTAATCTAGCATTTGCCAACTGATCAGGGAAGCTTGTGCAATTATTTGGAGGAACAGTAAAAAAAGTCCCGTAAGTAATCGTACCCTCCATATCTATCGCAGAAAGTCTAATTTAAATGATAGTCTTCAAGTTTCCAAATCCATTTTCCATTATAAATATGTACGTGAATAATCTTCCCACATGTATATATTTAATAAATATACAGGGTATGAATACTTAAGGGACTAACTGTAAATAGTAAATAAACAGCTGGTTGAGTCCGCGAATGTCCTCCTCGAAAATAATTTGTCCCCGAAGACGTGAAATATCTCGACAAAAAAGACCTGCCCCACGCCACCGAAAAAAGCTCAGTTCATTCTAGTTATTTCCCTCGAGAAAAACCTCAGCTCCGAAACTTTAGTTGGCGATTTTTGTTCGCGCTCCCAGCAACCAATTACGGTATTGCTCCTGTTTCGAGTGTCCGTAGGCTGACATCGTTACTAGTCACCCGACACATTAATTACATTAACGCAACGCTGTTTCCCCGCTAGCGGAGCGTATTTCTCATCCCCAGGATTACTGACGTTACGCTCCTCGGGGCTGCCATAGTTTTTCCGTTTCCGCGCGCCTCGCCGACCCTTTGTTCCGCCTCCTCGTCTGGGAACAGTCTCGCAACGACGGAGAGCAAACCAACGTCACTCGTTGTCTCTCAGCCCCCTTTCCGTTGCTCCGACTCTCGGCGTCGGCTCTCCATGAAACGCGAAATGGAGACGAATGGAGAGGCGAATCCCAGCCTAGCCGGGGAAATTCGTGGCGGTTCTCGCACGAGGAGGCTCGCTCCGATTCGGGGAATCAACGAGCCTTGATATTAGACTCATCTCTTGCGACGTCTTCGGCGCAGCCTCTGGAGACAGAGACTTCGAAGGTACAAATATTTTGCTGCCGTGGACGCAAAGGGCGATTAAAAATAAAAATGTGTCGTTCGTAAACCTAAATAAGAAACGAGGGTAGGAAATACTTTCGCAAGCTGGGCACTCGTGTTCAGCAAAATCGGACTCGCAAAGCATGAGAATGACTGAAAATCGAGCACGCGGGCACCGGACAGAAACTCGTCACGCCCCAATACTCTTTCCCCAGCGCTTTGTACGCGCTTCTAAAAATTACTCTCACCGGTACTTTCTTCGGGGCTCCGACACGTTCAGAGTCGCCATAAACGTATTTACCGCGCTACGTATCGTAAAATGTGATCCACCCCGAGCCGTCGACAAAGCCTCGGCACACCTTCCACGCGGAGGCTGTGAATTCAGCGTGAAATATTAAAAAACATACCACGACCATTTGCAAGACACGGTAGTTGTCGCATTGTAGCGCTTTAACGCGTTCATCGAGCTAGAAGCGGCGAACCCAGTAGCGTGCTCTCGACAGAAGAAAAGGAAGGAGTCATTATCGCCGCGAGCCACGGCGCATTACTCCACCGTGAAGGGGTAGTTTTCAGCGCTCCAGAAACGCGTCCTTTCCATTCTCGAGCTCGACACAGCGTGTCGACCTGTTGTCGATGGAGTTAGGTGACATGTGGCTCCGGCTGAGAGATCTTGTATCAGATGGCATAAGTAACGGCAATTCCATCAAGAAATAATATAGTCTGTTGGACACATAGTGTACTAAAGTTTGAAATATATAGATCCAAAAGAAGTGATCCAAAACAGACATGAACGGAAGCTCGATAGCTGCATAAAGACCGTGACTATATTATACATGTCGTCTAGTGAGTTTCTCAATCGCGACACGATTCAAAAGAAAGGCTCGGGTCGAAATCGCGTTTCTCACGAAAGCTCCAAGAAATCAACGAAGCACGAGAAACCTCGATAAGCACCAATTCGTCCACACAGTAAAAGATAATACGCCCTTTCAACGGGTTCTAACGCCCGAACTCAAAATGGAAGTTAGCCTCCAACCTTCCCTGAAACGAGGCGCTGTAAGGGCGCGTTAGAGCCCCGCGAGTGGATAATCTTATAAAAAGAAAGTCTTGGCGCACTCGAGAGCAGGAAAAGGAGGAGTGTGATTATGGTCGCGAGCTACGTTGCATTTGCTCGACTCGCGGCTGCGAGGGGGTAGTTTCCAGCGTTCCAGAAACGCGTCCTCCTCCATTCTTGAGCTCGATAGCGTAGCTAGCGTGCTCCGTCGACCTGTTGTCGAAGGCCAAGCACAAAGCAGCCGCCTGGTGTTTCCGGGTCAGAGTTCAACGTACGTGCCAGGGACGGATCGCACACAGGCGCAACGAACACACACACACATACGTCGAGCCCCATCGCTCTGGGGGAGGAAAAGTTACGCATTTGTCAGCTATCGCGCGCTGGAACGAGCCACAGCTCGGATCTGAGAATAGATCAAAGAGCCTAGGCTCTGAAAAACGCGTCGCGATCTCGCGCGAACGTGTTTCGACGCGTATCGTATCGTCGAGCGAATAATGGACGGGAACTTTCTTCCTCTTTTTATTTCTCTTTTCTTTTTTTTTCTTTTTCGCTGCCTCAGTCGCGCTGTTTTCTCGCCTCGAAAAACGCCGCAGGAAATGGAGTGCGCTTTGGTTCCGAGGGAAAAGCTGTTTTCGGCCCTTGAACGCCCTGGGAATCGGCCGGGGGAACAGTGGTTTTCCTCTTTGGTGCTTCCGGTGATTTTTGATACGTCTGGGTTTGCTGATTCGAAGTTTCACGTTTGCCGAGTCCACTTTTCGGTCACCTGGATTTTTACGGGTGTAGTTACGCTTGGAAAGTTGAAGTATCGACCATTCTGTCGCCTTACGTTTCTAGGAAACCCTCGGGAATTCCCTTCGGTTCGTATTTTCTGCGTGGACGTTTGGAGTAAGAATTGTTGGGAAAACGTGGGACAGACTGACATTTATATGGCAAGTTTTAGCTCGTTTGGGAGAAATTCAGTTATTAGGCAGTCGCTAATTTTATGTATCACAAGGTTCGCGTCACGCAATGAGCAGGTCGACGAACCGTGGCCTGAATTCTCCGAATTTCAAGCATAATCCGTTGACCACGAAGTTGATCGATCGTTCATTTTGCGTGGCTAATTGGTCAGCGTTGTTAAGAGTCGACGGACAAATTTCGAATTATCGATCCTCGTATTTGCCATGAAAGAAGGTTTCGTTCGACTATCGATCACCGTGCCAGTCTGTATATTACTCGGTATTAATATTAACCTCGCGAAATTATTTATCCTCACGTTTCGGTACTCGTTCATTCGGACTAATACCCCTACAAATGAACCGGTGCGTTCACAAATTACTACTCCAAAAATTTCACATATCGCACTATCGCTTCCTTATTATCTCTGTACGCATCGTTCTATTAATCGCAATACATTCTAATTAGTATCCAACGATGATATCACCGAAAAGTATCGCGGATTTAATATGAACAAATTTCACGCGCAAGCGAACGAAACGCGCGACAGTAGAAAGCTGGGGACGGTAGAAACAATAATATGGTCAGCCGAGCGTCGAATATAGCGAACGAAATAAAATGGCTTGCAGAATAAAGATAAAATATAAATCGTGAAAACACGTCGCAGCAAATTGAAACGCTTTAATCATCGCGAATCCCTGAATGGAACTCTTTCGTTCTCGTTCTTTCTTTCGCAATTTGCGAAATGATATCGTCCATTCCAAACATACGGTACAATGGAGCACCGAGGGCCAAATCCACTTTTTCATTCGAGAGAAATTTCGCCTTTAGCCTAGAAGAGGATTCAATGTTTCCATTGATGTGATATACCGGGGGCTATCGCGCGAGAAATATATTTAATTGAAATATAAATCTGAAACGACTCTTGGATGCTTTCGATTGAACCAAAAATTCATTATTCGAACAGAATCGCGAGGAAAGGAAGAAGGGTTGAACAGGTATACTTTAAGATTGCCAATGATTGGAAAAATAAGCTTTCCTACGGAACCAAAAATCTTTCCTCGATACCAGGGATACTTCCATGTTTGGAAAGTTCGTGCATCCATCGGGCAGAGGTAAAAAGCTATTTTCCTTCGATTCACCGCGCCTCCACTCTCTGGCTTTTGCCTCCTTTCAATGCAACCCGATGAGTCGACCGTTCCCGTGCGTAACTCGTCGATGAATAGAAACCAGCGACTTGTCGGACGCGAATGCCGATGGAGGTGTGTCGACGCGAATGCAGATCATGCTTGTTTCGCTCACAGTTTAATCCAGAAAAGTCGTCTAGGCGATCTCTCGGTCGACGGTTGATTAGTATCTCTTTAGGTCTCGTCCGTAACCCTTTGATCGAGCTTCGCCTTATCTAGAGGCAAATACTCGTCAACTCGACATGCTTGGGTTACATCCACTTAAAATTAAATACAAAAATAGAGAACGTTGGCCTATTTTATTCGAAGATATTCCAACAGCGAGATAGATTCGACTGGCCAGGACGGTTTTATTCGCAGACATTGATGAGGTTTTGGCAGAACGCCTGGCAGCCGATGATAGCGCAGCTCGTTCGTCCCGAAGCACGGTCTTTGATGTAAAGTAGCCGTCCAGATGATGGAAGTTAATCTTGTTGCGAGATTGAGTTATGCGCCGGGGTACCTTTAATTGCGAATCAGCGATGGCGCTTTAATCATGGAACGATAAGCATGTCGGGGTACGCTGCCATCGAGTGTTCGTAAACTACCCTTTACGAGACGCAAACGTTCATCCGCGGATAAAAAGGTTTCATTCTTTTTTTTTCACCCTCTATGACGAATTCACAGAAGCTCCCGCGACGCTTGGAGGCATTCCAAGCGAGACTGGCTTGCAAATTTCGGGTTAAAAAGACATCAAAGGGATTTCTGTCCTTCAAAAGTCGACATCTCTGATTGCACAAGCTTTTTTTAAATTTGTTTACGTATTTGTCGAAACGATGAAAGTATGCATTTATCGTGACAACTCTACGCGTTTGATTTTTAAGAAATTGCCTCGCGATATTTATGTCCAGAAAGATTCTCTCGTTAAGTAAAGCGCAAATAGACTTTCAGTGAATTTTCCTCAACTTTTTGTGTGCTTTCGCGTAACGATGGTGGGCGTAAAAGGTTCGAATCGGAGGGCTTTCAGCCTCGAGTACACAATCAACTTCACAGTCTTCACGTTCCGACAGCGATTCGAGGCTGAATCGACCAACCGATCGGTCTGTTCTTTTTTACGCTGAAGAAAGCCAGGGTATATCGCCAAACGAAAACCTTTGACCTTAGCCGCGTAAATCCAACGAGTCGCGGAGGGATGCCGGCGTTCCCACGATGTAAATCACCCACAACCCTCGTTTCCTTTCTCGAAAGTCCTTCGTGAGGAATAAATCAGACGCCTTCGCATTGCATACTGAACGGATTCGACCACCAGAGGAAGGCCTCGTTCGATTTTTATAAGAATTCATGTCCGTTCAGCCGTCAGTTTCTTTTCTGTCTCTCTCCATAATCGGTAACAAGGCCTCGTCGAATCGTTGACCCGTGCTACTCGTTGTTGCACGAAAGAATAATCGTTTAACAAATCATGCTCGTATCTTATTTACTTCATATTTATTTCGTAACGCGGCATCGATCGATAGAGAAGAGACTAATCGTACGGAATTAATACAATTTTATTTCATTCTTTTTTGTTCGTCTTTAGTTCAGTTTTACTTTCCGTCGCGGCACTCCGTTATCCGACAGACAGTTTATAAGGGTTTTAGCGTTACTTTCACCGCTAATGCAATTTCCTTGGACTGTCCATTAGCGGAGTCAAAATTTCAACCCTTTCGCGCCGACTACCGCGCGTTCTCGTCAAGATGCAATCTCAATGGCGTTTAATCTTGTTTATGCATTAGCCGGAGTAGTCTGCGCCACGTAGACGGAACTGTTCCCTTCTTAATATTTGCCTTCTATGCCTGAGGGAACTCGTTCTCTCGAGGTAAAAGTCTTGAATTGCTGGACGTTCGTTCGTTCGTTTAATTCCTTCGATTCTAATCGATAACCCTAGCCACTTCGGTACATTATTCAATTAACTCGGAATTTCTATTCCGGCGAGAAGCACTTAGCGTGAAAATCAATTATTGTCAATCCAAATGGATAGTGGAGCTCACGCGTTTACGTGTTTCAGGGGACACCTTTCAAAGACTCGCCTGAACGTTTCACAATTACGGTCGTCCGGTGACAGTTTAGTCGTTCAGACGTCTTTTACATACAATTTTTTTAGGAGATCCAAAACGAAAGTAACGTCAAGAAACGTGAAATTTTTTCTCGAGAATTCTTCGCACCTGTTCAGCTAATTTCCCCGCTCCTAAACGAAAATTCACGCAGTGAGGTGAACGTCCAGATCGTTTTAGCCGGAGATATCCGGCAATGGTTATCTTGAGCGTAAAATCTCGGCGAATTTTCCCCGCAGATGTTCTCCGCATTAGACGCGCGTTTCAAGCTTGGCAAACCACTTGTTCCGATGCGATAACGCCAAGTTTGCTGCGAACTTTACCAGAAGCCGTTTCGTATCCAAGACAATTACGCGGATCTTTCCTTGCCGCGAGGGGAATCAGGAAATACCGAGAATTGCCCTCGTCGCAAGACGCTTCATCCCCTTCGATACCGATGGGGCTTAATAGTTTCCCAGGATCACCGGGAGCGACCGTGAATCTTCGTCTATTCGATTTCGGTGGAGCTTACGGCACGAACGGATCGCTTCAATCGCGTTACGAATTACATCATCTTGCGCTCATCGCGTGATAAATTGTTGGAAACATCGAAAGTCGCTTCATTCTTCAAGATAGGATGACTAAACGCTTTCGAAACTCTCCGAATTCTGTGGCTGTAGAAGTTTTATTTTTGAAAACTGATAATTGACAATAGAATCCCATTTCGTATTGTACACCATTAAGCTAGATGATCGACTTTCGATGGTAGACGGGATCGTTACCTAACCGTTGGAGATTGGCTCCGGTTTCGCGGATATCTGGCGGATAAAACGCATCGAGATCGTCTCGATATTGCTTTGCTGGCCCGACGAACCTCGAGGAGGTCTGCGAGGGTATCGAAATTGCGTGGATGCGGCTGGTTTTCAGGGATGGATCGCATAAATTGCGAGTCGAGTCCCACGGAATATCGACTGTTCGTCCAGGCGATCGATTCCCAGCGTGTACACGCCATCGATCGGTTGTCGATCCTGACACTATGGACGTTTCGATCTTCGCAGTTCACACTTGCTGTATAGCTCTGCTTGGACACTCTAATCGTGTCCATGATACTCGAGCAGTTCGATGCCAGAACAGATGGGCAGCATTCCCATCTGTATGAAAAGTGTCGAAGGATAGATGAAGGATAACATTTTGATAGGTTGTTCGAGCAATAAACGCTCTGAATTTTTCGCGTTAGACGTATAGCTATAAAAAGTAGAAACCATCGAACGCGAGCAAAGAAATAAAGGAGAAGAAAACAAGAGCAGCGTTCGTGTCTGTTCGTTCGACGGAGAACGGGGTATGGAACGACGGCAATTTGCCAGTTAACGTGGAACACCTGCGTCGCGAGACGTCGGCGTCGACGGGGAATCAATGAAAGAAGAGAATTGTACGCGCGCGTAAAAAGGCAGCAGGAAAAGTTTTATTCGCCGATTAATTGGCGCCCGTGACTCCCCCATTTCGGAGGACATAATTGGGGAACTTTTTCATTCTTTGACGTTTTCCATCTAGAAAGTGGATATGAAAGGGGAAACAGCCAAAAAAAGAACTCCTTCTCGCGTAATGGATTTCATATTTTATACATAAATCCAGCAATAAAAACGTAGTCGCAGGCTCGATGCGAAAATAACTGGCCGCAATAAAGAATGATTTGATTAGTTTCATAAATTCGTTTGACTCGTTAATTTTCCACGACGATTGAAATTGATTGTATTTATAATATCCCCACGTGTGAGCTTATAAATGTACGCGTATCATTATTCGCGGTTTTCAATCGAAAATCACTGCTCGTTTAGCCCGCTTTGCGAGAGGAAGTAATTGGAGTAACCGCGAACGCGACACTTTATCGCGATAATAATATCCATGTCGCATTTTCCGCCCCATAAACAGCAGAGCTTTGTCGACGACTCTCCGTCGAGAAATTAGAATTTAATTTTAACGAAGTTGCTTCGAAACGTCTAGCTTTGGATAATAAACCCAGCATCGCACGGTTTTCATCCTCCCGCCGCAAACGGGGCGCGAATCCACGACAAATCCGCGGGTTTCGCGAGCACGTCTCGCAAATGAATTCCACTCCCACCACGGGTAATAAGTGTGTTCACTTTCTTAAACGAAAAGGCGTTCCAACGATGTTTATCAACGCTTTTATCGCGCCTGCGAAAAGCAGGTCACCAGACGAGATTCTCTCCCTTGTTTGGCCACGCTCTCCTCCACACTGGTTGAAATCCAATAATTCTTAATTGGGTCGTAACAATAACGTGCCGCGGGACGTCACTAAACTTAACGGAATCCTATTATTTTACCAGCTGGTTACACTTAGTGGCAATTTCCTGATTATTCGTGGATAGAGTTGAAAATTACGAACCTGTAGCGTTGCGGTATCTTTGTTGCGTCGCAATATTTTCTACACCGTCTCAGCTAAATAATGGAATGTCTAGAAGCCGATGGAAACTTTGCTAGTAAATCTGACCGACACAGAAGCAGAGAATATGTTATTTATCGATATACCTTCACCAGATCCACGGAGCTCGATAATTCTCGGATTCTCGTGTCTGGCGATTTCTCATTGTCGCGCCGAAGAATGAAAATAATATCCGACAGACCTTTCGTAAATCTTTTCGCGACTCGTCCAACGGGAGAGAAGGATTCATAGCGCGTAGCTTCCTGCCGTGGCAATAATTTCGAGCTGGAGCGCGGTGAAACTCACGGGGGTGGTTCGGTTTCCAGTAGTGGAATGTAACTACAGCCCCGACAGAGTCAGTGGAATAGGTCCGTGCCGCGTCAGACGCTACTCAACGTAGAAAATTGATTCGACAAGGGTAGTCGATCGCTCGTCGCGGTCGATTTAATGACGCTTTTGGTACTCGATTCGTCACTTCACCCGTCGAACGGTCCAGAGAATTTCACCCTCTGCTCTCCCTCTTTTATCTTTATTTTGAGCGATTTAACGCGATCTCGGTTCGGTCGTGTGATTTTGACGTAAATTATCGTCGGATGACAAGCGCCCGATGGGCATATTTTATTGAACGCGAGCGTCCTATAAAACTCGGTGGAAATGGCGGTTAATTAAACGTTTTCCAAAGATTGAATTATTCTTGTATGACCCAGTGCGCGCTCGATGCTCTCCGCGATGAGGTTTCGAATTAAACGAACGAACGAGGTATATTTCAATACGTTCGTTTGACGAGTGGTTGAATCGATACGCTGAATAAAATTTCGCGATATTTCCCTTTGCTTGCTGTCGATAAAATCACCGCTGATTTCCGAATAATAATGTTTTTTGAAATCGTGAACGATTGTGTTTAAGATCAAAAGCGAAAATATTCTCGCGTTGTTCTATCTACATCAGTAAATTTTGTAAAACTTAAACGTTAATGCCGTATACACGCAACACTCATATTTCACCAGTATTTAATATCGCAGCTGTAGCTTTCTCATTTCTTGCCCTTTTTTCAGTGAAGCAGACCTTTACGTTAGAAGAGAACGAACGCCATACAGCGAGCAATAAAACATGCACGTCGCATACGCCGGCACGGTTAAACAAAGTTCTCCCAATTTACAACGATTCATTTTCAGGAGAATTCTCTGTCCGTGCAAAAGCCACCCGGGAAAATGCGCCATCAGTGCTCGCAATTAATTATTCATTTTACGAGGAAAGCAAACTCGAACCGACAGCGATTCGGTGTTGATTTTCATAGGGCCACATTTTTCTCCCTCTTATTTAGATTAATAAATAACATCTTATTCGAGTAACGAACGAACCGCCATGAGACTCGACAAAGAAAGAAAGACAAACACCCTGTACACTTGGTCTAACAATTCGCACTGTTTCTTTGTCCTCTAATTGCCTTGACCATCGCCTATGGGACTCGCATGACGAATGTTTATCTCTCGTTCTCCAACGCATGGCTGCGAGTCCGAGTGTCGCAGAAGCGAAATCACGGGGTCACCGCAGCTGCGGGCTCCAGGACGCGTATAAATTACGCGAGATTAATTAACACCGTGTAAACGAAGCCCCGACTGTTCGCGTATTTGCGAAGCTGTACACGCCACCCGTTGTTCGGCTCTCTAGCCCAGCAATCTCCATTGATCCGTCTTTCTCGTATCCGCGCTAATGTACCGTGACGAATAATCCTAAGCAGAAATGCCTGGCGGTAATCAAGATAATTAGCGGCCCTCGGTTGGACCGTGGGAGAGCATAAAACGCCCGCACCAGCGTTTAATCTCTTGCCCGTGTCCAAGCGTTGATATCTTGTTTGCTGGACACGTCCAGCGCGTGCGATCCAGAGAGTTTCACTGGTTCCGCGTAGAATTTGTTGCACTTTACCCTTGCGGTATTTAATCCGGCACGTGTAATCCCTCGGTGAATTTAAATATCGTTCGAATCTATTTTTCGCGACTTTTATTCCATCGTTTTCGACCGCGCCACCGATACACTCGTCCTCTTGCAAATAAAATCTATAATTGGCTAGGACGTTTGGTTACACTACCCCTGGAAATCGATTTGCGCGGAATTTTACATTCGAAGAAATACAGGAATATTGTTTTTTACTGTCGCAAATAAAAAGTGTAATGAACGATACGTGACCAAAAAGTGATAACTTCACTTGGCTGCCGTTGACAAATATCACTATCGCGATGCTAATTAAATTAATCTAACGTGGAGAAACGAAACAAAATAATTAGACGTTACAGGTGACAGGGACGACCTGTACGCGTTCTTTACAGTCATTTTATACGCGACTTTATCGATTCGCTAACTGTTAGGACTCACGGTTCCCTCGCGTACGTAACGGCGCAGCGTTCGCTTCTGAACGCGAGACGATTATTAAATATTGTAACAGTTTTATTGCGATCGATTCGTACCGGTGAATAATAGATCACGCTTAGCACTTTCACGTGCAAGTGCAGCGGCACGTCCACGACCTGTTCGAATCGTACCGGATCTTTCTATTTACTTCCCCTCCTAATCGTCTCGTGTCGGTCGTCAATAGCGTCAATGACGGATTTTTCCTATCGCAGAGAAGTTGAAGTAACATTTCCGACCAGTCGAAATTCATGAATAAATTTTTGGATTTTCCAACGAGGTATGTAACATTAACGACTAACACGAAGATGCTTTGATCTACCGCATTTCGAATCGGAGATTTCGAGTCCTCTTCAAAAGGTAAAAAATTAGTTTGAACCGAATGTAAATTTGTACGCTGCTCTAGAAAGTCTAACATTTTGAAATCGTTTATTTTACAAAATATACACGACGAGAGAAAAGGAGAATTTTTATTTTCATTTGTCGAAATCGTGCAGAATTCGTTAAAATTTCAACGTTGATACAATCAAGGCAACTCTTCTTAGCTTCGAGTTTTTCTAATCGCGATACCCTCGTGAAAGTTCAAATATTGCCTACACTGCATTATCCATAACGCGTTTGTTAAACTTACATAGCGAAGTTGACGTATCAGCAAACGGCGGTTTTATTTGTGCCGTAAATCAATTTCAGTATTTACATTGACCTACTAAATCACTCTGCCCTTGTTCGCGGACGGACAAAAGTTCTTGGTGGGAAAAAGTTGTGCATTGTTGAAAGAAAAATTGTTCGACACGCTTTGAAATGGGAATACTTGAAATCAATGGATCAACCTAGAACTGCTCTTTCACGGATTGTTTCTCTTTTAAAAATAGACAGCGCCCGATGATTGCTATTTGCTCCCCTTTTTTCCTGATGAATTTGTTGAGAGTTTCGTTACCGTGACAGCGATGTACGTTTGTACCAGCGCTCGATAAAGTTGCGTTTGCAACATAGTGACGTCAAGAGCTCCCGAGCTAGTATCTCCCGGTTGAAAGTACTTGGCACACTATGTTGATAAAATACTGAAACTTTTTAAGCAAGTTTTTATCTCTTTCGTAAATCCGTGGTGCCATTAACAACGCGCTCATTCCTCGAGCTTGCAGCCTTTGTCAACCTCGATTGGGGAGGAAATTATACGGTGACCTATTTTCCTGCACCGGTGGGTATATTTTGGCAAAATTCATTAAACCGAAAGAATTAGAAAGTATTAGAATGTCAAAGGGAAATATGGATCCATCTATCCAGGTCGATTATTCGTTGGAATGAATTTTATGCTACATTTTCACTTGAAACGGGTCATCCATTTTTGGAGTTGTAAAATGAGTTCTCTATCAAATTTAATCGCAATTTTACAGGAGTCGTTATTATTTCGTTAATATTTATACTGTATTTTTGAATAATCGTTTAACGATACCGCCGTCTCATCCATTTCTTTCTTTTCGCGAAGACTTTAATATTCCGAAATAAAATATTCTCCTTTACTGTAGCAACGATAACAGCTATTATTCATTTCGTTTCGTCTCTTAAGTGAACGACTATAGGTGTACATATCAAGGACCCGGTACAAAGGACTTCCTTGAATTCGCTGAGTTTTTCAGTGTTTGTATCGCGACCTACGCGTCGACTCAATGATTTCCAAGAATTTTCCAGCTCCCTAATGTTTGTATTGCGCTGTGTAAATTGTTACGTATCACGTATAATACGTTACACAACACGAATCATAGGGTGGTCATATTAAAAGCAAATGTTTTAAGATTGAAACGGAACAACCCCTACACGAATAAACGAAAAAATACAAACGTGTTTTTTCGAAGGTGTGTTAAATATACACAGAGCATTTATTTCCTGACACACGCATTCATACGTGCTGCTCGAGTTGCACGTTTCTCTTAAATCGTGTGCCTCGGAGAGTCGAATAAAAGTATTCGTTATTAAACAAGGAAATCCAAGAGCCTCTTCTGAAAAACCCTTTACGTTCGCCATTCGGGAAAAGTAAAACAATGATTGGATAGCACCCGACCCTGCCACCGTTTCTCGGGGAAACCTTGACCACTCTGCAATAAAAGCTCCCCTTCTCCGCGCAGGGACGACGCGAGAAAAATCGACTCACCTGGGTCGCGGCTCGCCGCGGAAACGGTTATGGTTCGGATCCAGGTACGCGTTCGTCCGATCCCGACCGATTCGCGATCGGGCTCGCGCCACCGCGTCAACGCGTGCCCGGCGAACCGTTAACCATCGGTGACCAAATACGCGCGTTCAGTATCGCGCGTGTCACGCAACGGTGTGGAAGTAGCGTCGCGTATTCGCGGTGTGCGTTCGCGATGTGACCACGTTTCCGGTTCGAGCGATCGACGACCGTTCCACGCCGCGCCGTCGTCGCGATCGCTCGTACTCCTCGCAACGACCAGCATCCTACGCCGCACCGATGATGGGATATATTATGGGCTGCACGTGTTTTAAGGGTACCATCCTGGCGCACCTTTTCCAAGGTTGGTAATCGACTGTGATTTCACCTAATCGCGCGAGATCGATTCCGATAAAGGATTTGTGCGGATATAGAGCGTTTTTTGAAGGGAAGCGTTTTTGGGTTACTTGGAGCCGTTTAACGGAGTGCTTTTAGGGGGAAGGGGGTGTTTATCGAGGGGGGTTTTGTGAACCGTGTTTTGGAGAGTTTAGGGATGGGAATAGCAGGACGCCCTCTTTTTTGTCTTCTTGTGTAATTTATATTTTCTTAATCGTTGAAATATTGCCTGTGATATTTTGTTCGTCTAAAGAAGCTTCGAGTCCCAGTACGTTTCGTAATAGATAAAATTGATATCGCAATAGATATAACTTTCATATCTTTAAACCGGAAAATAGTTGTATTTCTGAATTCAAGTACCATTGATTAGAAACATGTGTTTTTTAAACAACTAGTCGTTAAAGGTATAACGTATATATACTATTATCGGGACTGTTTCGTTTCGTTTTCGTAAGTTTCTTTGCCACGTGGGATGGGTGTATATCGAATGAGACGACTTTAATGTTCTGTAACTGTCGGTAATATAGAGGGTGTTCTTGGATTACTTTTATTTTTGTTTAACGTACCTTTCCTGTGTCTTCTCACAAACGGTTGTATTTTTTCGTTTATTCGTGCAAGGATCGTTTCCTTTTTAATCTTCGAATATTTGCTTTTAATATGACCATCCTATGACTGATGTTGTATAACGTATTACTGGGCGCGTCCTCTGTATCTCAAACAACGCGTTACAAACATCAGGGAGCTGGAAAATTCTTGGAAATCATTGAGTCGAAGCGCAGGTCGCGATGTAAACACTGAAAAACACAACGAATTTCAAGAAGTTCTTTGTACCGGGTCCTTGTTATGTACGCCTATAGTCGTTCAATTAAGAGCTTAAACCACAACAACATACATAGAATCTTAAATAGCACGAGTATGTTATATGCAATATTTTCAACTAAATTTTGATTATTTTACTAGTCCCTACCCTAAAATAATACAGATAACTGCTTATCCGTTATTGCTCAGATAAAAGTTGAAACTCGAGTTATGGAAGGAAATATTTTCATAAGCGTAATCTTTGTAAGAAGATATCGAGCGATAACGAAAGAGAGCTATCGTTGCGAATTTCGTTCCATAACATTGAAAAAAAAAAAGTTCCACGAACCGATACCATTTGTAACGAAGAACGTCGAAGCGTTTAGAAAAATCCATTGTCTCCGCGTATCGCGCTTTTCGCACGCGATACTGTATTAGACACGGTAACCGTATCACGCGAGCTTATCGTATTCATAGTAAATAAAACTGAGAACAAAATAGTTTTATGGCCTCGACCCGCTAATAACGTTTAATCATAATCCTTTCCCTGCCTCGAGAAATGCAGTGGTATTAAAGAGTATAGACGTAGATAACGAAGATTGAGCGAAGCTCCTGAATCGACGGAAACTATCAAAACTCGAAATAGAGGTGTGTTTTCGAGGTAAACGACTGTCACCCGCAGAAGGCGCACCATTTTATTTAGTCGTAAACGCAACGTGTCTTTTATTAACTTTTCAGTGAAATTTTGCGTTGCTCTCGCGCTAGACCTCGCCACTATGAGTGTTTTGTATGAAAATATTCTTCGTCTCATCTCTCGTTAAATTAAATATTTCTAACGGGTTGCAACAGAGAATTAATGTTGCTTTTCTTTTTACGCCTCTTTGCTGAACATGATAAAAGTTGTTTCAAATTAAATTTGAAACGTTTTTTACACGACATACATTTTCGAGAGAAGCATTGTAACCGAAATATCGACCCTAGTACTCTAGCTTTCAAAGTACGTCTTCTACAAATTCTTCAACTGCGTTCACGCGATATTTTCTACTCTGAACAAAATCGGGCAGTTCCACCAGTGGTCGCTAAATTTCTGTTAGAACGCGACAGTTACAAAGACGAACATTCGCGGTTTACGACGAGAAAGCAAGAATTACCGAGGTTCCGTATTTCCACGGACGACTACCCTTTATTATTCCACTAAATAAATGGTCCCCGTGTTGTTTCTTAACCGACCGAGAGAAACGACGTCGCAGTTAAACCAAATGAAATTCAAATAACCCACCTAACAATCGGGAAAACGAGACTTTTACCGCGTCGAGAATTAAAATAATGGCGGCTGCTCTACAGGGATAATTTCCGAGGCTCGAGAACTACCGAATTTTATCGAACGAAGATATCGAGATGTGGAAAACGAATCCCATCGCGAGGCGAGTGTTGTTATTTGGTAGAGGCAACGTTGTAGAGCACTCGAGGAATTGATACGTTGCGATATCGATCCTCGAGGCTCGCCAGGAAGTGAACTTTGGGGGTTCGAAGCGAAGAAACTTTTACCAGGCTCGTAGTTTGATCCGAACGGAGGTGAACTGGGTTTAAAATTAAAATTGCCCTCGTGAAATAATGCTCGCCGTGAACTTTTCGAATAAATTGCGGAAATTAATTCCCCGCGTGCCATTAATTACCCTTCCCAATACGCGAAAGATGCCGATATAATGAAAATCGGGGCGGATTTATGAGGGTTTCGAACGCCGAGATATCGCCTGCTAATTATTCTTGAAACACGGCGCTGATTTTCAATAACGCGAGGGTAATCGTAAAAATGTTACTTTCGTAGCTTTAAACGTAAGCTACTCCACGTTTTTCGACGGTAATCGAACGAAACTTACTGCGAAAGAAAAATCATTCAAGAATCACCACGAACCGTTAACGTGGGTTAGGCATTTTGTCCGTTTCAATCTGTTCGCGGCTCGTTAGGAGATAGCAGCAAAATGCGAATTACATTTTGCGATAAAATCACCGGTTCTTTGATCGCGTGTTTCTCGAGATGCCATTCCACGATTCATCTTTTCCGTCGCATTTCGCCTGGCAAGACGACGTTGCGTGCCGTTTCGCGCTGGAAACGCGCAACACCCACTGAAAAACCGTTTCTTGTCGCGAGCTGCACGAGCCACTCCACGTGGCTCTCGTGCAGAGCCCCCCGGTCACGAAGTAGGTAATTAGAGTTTCACGTTAATTTATGCTCGCCATGTTGAATGCAGCGAAGAAAATGCCAGTGCAAGGTCTTCGAGGAATCGTGCCTCCTTCCTCGGGTTCTCCGTTGTTGGGCTCGAAGGATAATTCAAATTTGTGAAAACTGTGTGCAAAGTTGCAGCACGAAGTCGGATACAGTAGCTAAAAAATTATTTTGTAATTCGTTCTTGTTACAATACGACACCGTGTATATGCGCGGAATATCAGTCATGCCTCCTTATCTAAATATTAAGTTTCTTATCTCGACGACGACTGGTTATTCGCGCGTAGCCGCTCGCTTACGTCGCGCGGGTATCATTATTCACGAGGCGCAGTCGCGCCTAATTTGCTTACAAAGAAAAGCATCGCGGTTAGGCTAATCCGTGACTGCTTACCATGCACGACACGGTAACCACGCGGTGACATACACTGCCTTCCATGAGTATCTGCTTACTACGAGAAGAAATGTTCCCCGCTGCGCTTAGCCGATGAAATCTATGCGCCTGATTTCACTCTTGACGATGCATCTATGTAAATTACCAAGGCATAGATGAGGAGTGAATTTACTATTCAATTGGGAATTTTAAATCATCCATGGAGAGTCATGTGTGATTCACAATTTACGTGGACCAGAATGTTTCTTTCGTGTTAGGGGTAAGACGTAGATCGAGAAATAACGAAGACAATTTCTGGCAACTGCGAGGGAACTGATTAAATCGGTTCGATCGACTTTCCCCAGGGGTGAGCGCAAAGATCAAAGAACTCGTGTCCAGTTGCCTGCGCCAATTCGATCGGTTTCCTTGGCACGACAAACAAAAGATGAAAACAGAGCTCGAAACAATTACTGCGGTCCGGTGGAATCGCGTAACTCGCTCGTTTCTTCCTTTTTCTAGAAAGAATAGCCACCTATAGCGCTCGTTACTCGGGTACTCCGACAAAGACAGGCTTGTTTGCAGCACCGCCACCCTTGTTCTCCCGCCACTCATTAACGGAATATTCGCCGGCGATAATTAATTCTCCCTCCAGGCCTCCCCTATCGTCGATAACAATGATCGACGGATAAAGTCTCGTCGCTAATTGAAATTCTAAAGAGCGCATGGAATTAATCTCATAAAAATGGTGTTCAGATCGGGTATAGACAAAATTTGAATCGAGCAAAAAGAGTACGCGACTGTTTCGACGAACGATGAAATTCTTTTGTCTGGCCGCGCGTATCACCGTCAGGTCCATTGTTTTAATTGTACAATATTCGGCGCGGAGCTTTTCATCTTAGCCGAATAAATTTACATTTGAAAGGATCTCTCATTTCCAACGTCTGTTTCCGCGGAAAATCTGGATCCCCGGGAGCGAATAGGATAGCTCTGTCCAAAAAGACTGATTACGCGAACGGGTAGGTGATCGATCGACTGGTTCGCCAGTAATTCCCACGGTGAACGCGATTCTTCTCCGTTTTCATTAACCTCGTAGGTTTTCGCAGAACAGCTAATCGACGACCTACATCTTAATTGCTTCGAATAAACGCGTTCTTTTCATGTAACTCTCCCTTTCTTCCACGTATTTCCGTAGAGATCCGTTCGCGTTGTTCTTCCCAAGGGTGCACGTACAGAAGAAACGTTCCCTATGCACTTTCCAAACATAAAACACACGCGACGCACGTATCTCTCTCTCTCTCTCTCTCTCTCTGTGACGCATGAATTAAACTGCACTGCTCCGCTTTTCTCTGTTCCGTGGAAAATGACGTCTATTCATTTGTGCACCTCGAAGGCAAGCTAGGTTGCGTACAAGTTTTTGGAATTTGTTATTTCGAATGGAACGCGAGACGTTTGCAATGTATCTCTCGTATCCGAAAATTGGAACAGTTTTCTTACCGTTTTTGGAACATTTATAAAGCGACGCTATTGTCATAAATAATTGATGTTCGCAAATGTATAATTACATAACAGTTAACGCGTGAACGATATGTCACAATTTAATCACGCACGCATTGTCTGTAACAGGTTGCCTATAATGTTGTCTGTTACTCGTATCGAATTCTGTTATCACGTATCGACGCGTCATCCGCTATTAAAGCATTCGCTACAGAAATTTACAGCGAGTGCCAAACCGTTATTTCGAGATACGAGAAGTAGAGCACGCGAAACATGATTTTACCATTTCTATGATGGAAAGAATGGAACGAAAATAAGGTAAAGCTCGAATCACAAGCTCGGTAATCCAACCTGTTTTCGTGTTTTGCAAGGCGTCTTATTCAACCATTTTCTTTTTGTTTGTTACAGGTATGTATCGAGTAACACCCGACAGAAATTTTGGTTTAAGGCGATCAGAACTATACCGTGAGTGAAAAAAACAAACTTTTATAAACTCTACGCGACTCGAAATTGGCAACTATGAATCAGCAAAAAAGATCGTTGCAAGTTCAATATTTAGGTTTATATAAATTTCTATACTCGTAAAATCTGCTTCTAAATCGAAATTTGAAAAGGATTAATTCGTAGTTGGCGATACCTCCTGAAAACGGGTCAGAGTAAGCTCACCTAGTTCAGCTCCGCACATAAACTGGCGTTATCGTTATTATGACAGTAATTTCCGCCGTTTGTATTTCTCATCAGTTAAACGCCTATTTTACCACTGTTGTCTGTATATGTGTGCGAGACCGAACGACGCAATTAATTACCGCGATGAAAGATAAGATTCTCGTTCCCAGTCGTGGAGAGTCGAGATCGCGATTTCTGTCTATTCCAAGCGACGATTATGCGAGTAAACTCTGAAAACGGCTGATCGCCAGCACGATTCACGGAAACATTTGATAATTGCTGGTTTAACCTTTTCCAATTACAGCCAACCATTCTACTCCTTTCTTCGTTCTTCGTTCTTCGTTCTTCGTTCTTCGTTCTTCGTTCTTCGTTCTTCGTTCTTCGTTCTTCGTTCTTCGTTCTTCGTTCTTCGTTCTTCGTTCTTCGTTCTTCGTTCTTCGTTCTTCGTTCTTCGTTCTTCGTTTTATCGTTCCACAAAAATCATTTAACTTCCCATTCTACTATTTTATTAGATCAAATACCCCGTGATTCTGTGTTCTCTTTCAACTAAAACTCGATCTAATCACGTGTGGACGTGTCGCTCCCACGTCTTTACAACCGACGTGAATTTTCTAGCGTACGCTTAATTCCCTTAACTTTTATTTTATGGATGGAGTGCAGTTTTACGCCAGACGTAAAAATCACGCGGCCATTTATTCAGAGAGTCGTAAAAGCCTATCTGGTCATGATATCGATCCCGTCTAGTGTTTTTTTCTTATTGTCACTATGTATTACAGCCATCTGGCGGCAGTTTTCCTAAATTTCGTGGTTCTCCGTGTTCTCTCTCTGCGATCGATGACGAATTACCCAACGATCTTAGGTCGGATACCTACGAGGACGAAAGCACGTTTTTCGGAAGCTTTTTCTACTTATATCAAATTGTACCTCGGTGTACCAGAGTCTCCGTATTATTTACCGAGCGAGCAGCAAGATTTTGAATTTCGCGCGCGAAACAGTCGATAGCTGTGTACCGGTGGTCGGTAAAACATTTTCCTCTAGGTAGAGAATCCTAGGTGGGATCGACGAGGTGTAGGATAGACTGGATCTTCGGAAGATTCTGTTTCGCGAACTGAAGTACCGACGTCGTGAAAAGTTTCTGGCTTCGTAGTGTGCTCTACGATGAAAGATGGCGACTCTGGCCACCCTAACCAACCTAATTATCCTAGTCGATAAGAGTAGAAAACTAGTCGCGGTTCTATCAATCCTAAGTCTCTGATAATAAGGTCTACTTTTAGAGTATCGCATTAAAGTAGAATTATTCTCAGACTCCTCTAGTATCTTATTATCTAACGCAGTGATTTAATAACTCACTGTAGGTTTTGCAAACTATGGAAGGAGCGGATCTTAGGTTCTAACAAGGGTACATTATTCATCCTTTATTGCTGTCACAGACAACGAAAGCAGCTTCAGGGGCTCGCGTTTCCAAGTAAATCATCGCGACGCGACTTGTTTGAAATTCTGAAGAACGCGAAGAAGGAAAATTGAACATTTTCGATTAGATAGTTTATAAAATAATACCGGGAAATGTTAACTTTTCACGCGTAATTCACCTTCACAGAATACACCTGATGGTGTATTCTCTCTCGGAGGTTCTTCACACCCCTAAATCAAAGGTTTCCCCCTCGCATCGACAATTGATCCGCCACAAAAGAAAGCAGCGCGTCAGATTTCCGCAATCTCGCCGAAACCGAAAGCATAGAGAGATATCCGTATCGGTGACAAAGGAGCCAAGTTTCCTTTCAGGGGGTGTCCGTGATTCGTTTCCAAGAAAGTACACACACCTCGGCTGATGAGAGTGCACCGTTGCTCGTGGGTAGAATCGTCCCCGACGCCCCCGTAATTTCAACGTCGCGAGATCCACTTTGAAAAGTTCGCGCGCGAGGATACGAGAACTCCGTCTTGGGCCATCCGCAGAGATTCTGCGAACGACTTCTGTATTGACTTCCATCCTTGCGAACCGATGACCCAATTCCCTGCAGATTCGCTTCCAGCTTCGGTCTCGTTTCGCCGCGAATTATTTATCAGAGCGGCCGGTACAATCGGTTTAGCGTCCTTGCAGCTGCTGATACTCCCCTTACGACTCTCCCGAGTCTATTCGGTTCGTTTCCTTTCGCTCGAAACAGCCAGCAGGCTTCCCGGGTATCGAATCAAAAATAAGCTTCGGTCTGGAGAAATTCTTGACCGTGGGAAATCGAATCGCGCGCACGTAACTTGGAATCTTTAGTTTTTCCTTTACCTTGCCGCCTGACTTCTATATCTTTTACGCTATACGACGCGGAAACGAATCTCACGTGACTTTTTCACTTCCTCCAAAGAAAATATAAGGTACCAGCTTCGACCGATCAGCGAACGTTCTCCGCGACATTCCTCGGATATATTCACTGTCCTTTCAACGTCCTGTAGCCGATAGATCCGGTCTCGATCGCGACAAAGAGAGCCCATTCGCTTTTTCCAGGGTGCTCGTTGAACTTCGCCAAGGACTCGTCAGCCTCGTCCCGATTACGCCGCGATTACACGTCGCCCGGCTTTATTTCCCGTCGGTTTCGCGGATAGGCGGATGCTTCAGAAGCAGGCGTATCGTAATTTTCTGAAATGCCTCGCGGCCGCCAGATACCCGGCGCGACTTGTCCTTAACCCACATCATGATATGACGTATGAATCAGCCTGTCGGCCGGGAATCTAACCTCTGAATTGAACGCGTAATAATAGGCTACCGTGGTGGAAACTAGCCTTTGCGACGGCGGGCCTGGTTCACCGAAAGCTTTCGAGACGTTCGCTCGCTGTCCCAAGGGGTAGCTTGGCTGCTAATCGAGCGGGGTTTTTTGAGAATTTTTTTACGTGTTAAGTAATGTAGGGATTCGATTGAAACCTTGCAGAACCATCGATAGATATCGTACCGAGTTGCATCATTTTTCCCATGGAATATGCGTTAGTTATCAGTTAAATAGTAAATTTGTTGAAATTAGTTGAAATTAGTTGAAATTTAGTTTATAGTAGACGAAAAAAAATTAATGTAACGTTTACGAGAGCTTTATCGCAATATCTTTGTCCATTATCGGCGGTATGCTACATTTGTTCAGCGCTTAAACTACTTCTTCAATCCCATCCCCGTAGAAGTGGAACGGAGTTCCATTAATCCACTGTGGTAGCTTGTTTCACCCCATCCAACGGGTGCAGTGAAAGTCACTCGGGGCGAGATCCAGCGAGTAAAGTGGACGAGGCAGTAATTCCCAGTTTAACTCGCCGATAACATCCATTCGAATTGAAGAGACTTCTACTTCAACACTTTTAGCCGTTACATACAGGACTGAGACAGCCTTATACTACAATAGATCGAAGAAACTCATTTTTAATTCCTCGACGATGGATTTGAAATAATAGTTTGCGCTTGATTAATGTAGCTCTTTACTTTCGTAGCGACGTAGCTTTATAGTTTCATTTTTATTTGGCAAACAGAGTTGTCGAGTAAAAAATTAAAAAGCAAGGGTCCTCGCGCATAATTTCCCCCAGAAGCCAAACGCGATATTGGATTATAGAAGGTTAACGCAATCGGGGGACCGCGGACTTTTTCCACGGTTCTAACAGGAATTATTCTCGTCGCGTCGAGACGCTCGAGGCGCTGCTCTTCCCCGAAATGACATTGAAAAATTGCCGCGTTGCTGGCGGGGCTTCGCAACATAATTATGAAATTGTGTACGGGAGTCTGGATGTGTGAAAAATAAGAGCTAAGGATGCCGCTAGTCTCGTTTTCATAATTCCTCGAAATAGAGAACGTCGCGTTAATTAATGCTACTTTGAATCGAATTTCCTAGACACCTTCATTCTCGTGACCTCACAAAATAGGACAGGGAAAACTGAATAAGATATCAGGCCGTCCCATAAGTTCATGCTGCACTATTTCAATATTTAATAAAAAAAAAAAAAAAAACTACAGAAATTGTATAGTGACGATATAATGACTATATCAGAAATGTGGAAAAATATTGTAAAATGAGAAAGATTACCTTTTTTTTTTTTATAACACTTGAGGGTATGTTTCACATATTAATTTGAGTATCAGAAGTATAAGTACCATGAACTTTTAAGGCGACCTAATCATTTTTATGCTCCTCGAAGTCAACAGATTTTATTATTAAACACACTTCCGTACAAGAAGGAAACGCGAACGTCGACTAATAACCCATATACGGGCGCAATATAATTCACCCAATATAAATCACCGTATAGAATCGCATAATGAGGTCACGCTCGCGATCAGATCGAAACACAATAGCGCGACCTGCTCCAAAAGCCGCGTATCGCTGGGACACATGTTGCATTCATCCACTCTGAATTTATATTTGGAACAATAGCGGAGGCCAAATTATAATTCCGAACCGTGGAAACCGAATCAGACGAGCGGGGAGCGTCGCCGAGTCCGCTTCCTTCGTACCGTGGATAAAAAAAAAAAACGACGCGGAAAAGCGTCGCGCTTTGAGTCGTTCGTCGCCTTTTCCTCGGTACTGCTGGCCCTAGGCGAGTTCTCGGCCCGAATACGATTCAGTGGGGCGACATCTGCGCTGGACAGAGTCCGTGTATTTGTGACCCCGATCCATTCATCCCCGGGGATCTCGCGCAGGGATCACGAGGCACCTCCGGAGCGCAATTTTCGTAGCGTTATCCTTTGTTCGAGCTGTTTGCGGCCTAAGTTTCCAACCGAAACCCTGGCGAACGCCTCGAGGCTCATCTGCCTCTTCTGTTGCTCCTCCGACGTTCATATTTAACGATACCGACGTTATTCCAGTATGTTTGATTAATTCCTTGCTGAAAGTCATTCGTGTTTATTATTTTTTAATTACCATGTCTTTTGTATTTCGATCGCGATTATTAACAATGTTAAACGGTTTAACCTCGAGGGCTTCGCCATCGTTCTCGGCGAGTTTTGCAATTATGATTGCGTCCGTCCGCGTCAACGATCGATAAAGCACGTATTCTGGCTCGATCGAGATAATTTCGAGGAATTAGTTTGGCTCAGTCCCCCCGATATTCCCGGCACGGATGCATTGGCTGAAAATCGCTGGACGGGGGTGGAAATAATTAGCCAGCGGGGTTGCTCGTTTCACGGGTGGCTTATTAGTAGTCGAACGGATTCGCTGCCGGTTTCACGGTCGCGAGAACGCTGCGCGAATGCGAAAGCTCTGAACGAATTCTAAATCAACGTTAATTCGCTGGCAAACGAGCTCGCCACTTTTCCCTTTTGCGAGTTTCTGTTAACGACGAGTCATTCCTTTTCGCATTCAGAACAAAAATATTGGTCGTGAATGGTTTGGACGTCTGAATGCGTTTTCCGTTTTTATTCCTAGCTAGGTCCTTTGGTATTTTTCATTCGCATGGAAAAGGCGAAATTCAGAACCAGGAAATATTCTCATGCAAATAAGAACTTTTAGACGGAGAATGATATACGAACTTGATGAAAGATAAACTTCCTACTTTCATTTTTTATGAGCAATAAAGTGGAATTTGCCAGCTAACTTTTACGTATAAAATTTGCGACGTCGCGATGAATTTTGCCAGGATTTAGAACACATTTTAAGTTTCCTTGTTGGAGAGTAACGTTAGAGAATAATTTGTTGTTTTTGAGCTAAGCCGCCGAACGCAAGTGTGCAATGTATATTCATTGATTCGACGAATGCACAACCCTGTAGCTGGTCGTGTTTCTCTGGAAAATTTTTCAAGGTAATACCTTTGCTTTCCACGTGAAAGCATCGCGATTTCTCTTTGAAAATACAGAACAATTATAAAACTGTTATGTCACGAGACAAAGGCTTCGGAATAAAAATAGATATCCATGCTCTCGTAACGATCTGAAAAATAAATACAGTCTTGCATTCAAGAGGAGATGCACAGTAATATACGCAACGTTGTGTCGATACTTCCAGTATCGAAGAAATTGTAACTTTACTCCATCAGTTATTTGTAGCTCGTGAAATTACTTCTTGGATGCAAAACAGAATTATCAGGTTGCACTGAGGTCACAATTATTACTTTTCAAAGTGGAAATAAATTAAATATTGCATCGAATCGAACTGATTATCAATATTGAAGCATCAACAACATTCGACGTTGGAAATGTTACATTTTTGATGAGCAAATTCACAATTATAAGAAAGTTAATTACTGGCAACGTTTCAGTCATGAATCTTTAACATCTCGACATTCCCAAACCCCTTCGAGATCACCGGATATCCGCTTTCGACGTGATCCTGAATTATTGGTTCCGTTGATTGTAAATAATGCTGTTGGCGATAAAGCAGTCTGTTTCGCTAGTGAATGTTTAAACGTAATTCCTCCCGTTTCCAGTAAACCAATCTACTTTAGAAAGAGGTCCTCGGAATCCTCTTATCTTGGCCTTGGTATCGGTATTGTCGACTGAAATTTCGCATTCGAAGAAAGAGATCGTGTAAATTAAACTGTCATTTCTGTTTCACACATCGTCCGATGGTTTTCAATTGAAAAGTCATAGAACTAGAATCGTTTGAGCAGTTTCTCGATTATTAACTTCAACGGCTATTACGTTTCGTGCATTAAGCACACTTTATTTTAACGATGAAACATAAAACCCTGCTCACTCTACAATTAAAATCAATCGGACTTCGGTGATATCGGAAGTATGAATATCCAGTGTTTCATAGAATTGACTTTTCCACGGCGAAAGATATCGGTGAATTAGATTTATCTCGTTCATTAGGTGCTGATAATCGCTTAATATTCCAGTTCTTATTTTGCCAATTATTTTCCATCGCCGTGAATCATTCGCGAACCGTTCGTTTGATTGAGATAGATGCGACACGTTGATAGACGTCGCGAAATTCATTGCAACCGCGGCGAACGCGCAACGTGGGCGAAATGAATATTTTTCATCCCCTCTGAAATTCGAGAATTGTGTTAACTGCTGGTTGTTAGGCAGCCTGGATGCAATTTGTCTAACTACGCTGCAGCAAGTTGTGCAGCCGAGTTGCGCGATCCCCGGGACCAGTTGCAAGGGATGCAGCCCACCCTAGTGCATCGGTTGCAGCTAGGATGCACCCGCGCGCAGCTCGTTTGCAGCCTTCTGTCATCGTCGATATTCTCGAATGAAAGTGTGTCCACCCACAGCGGGGATCATAAATACTGGTATTATCACGCTTCCTCTTTATCGCACAAGATGCAACGGGTGACTATTTTTTCTCTCGCGAGAAATATTATTTCCACTCGAGCCAGTATATGTAGCATCGAACAGACGGCGGAACACTCGTTCGGAATTCTGTAACCGAGATAGACTATTGTTTCGTCGTATAATGAAAGTACTACAACGTTTGCGTACGATTAATTTCGAAGCGTTCGTCGAATGGAAACAATATTTGGTTATTACGTTAAATATTTCAACTCGAGAAGCTACTCACCTGTAAATATAATATCGCCGTCGAAATGAAACAATTAAATTTCCAACGATTCTCGAAGAATGTTCGGTACTGAATAAAAGCTCTCGTCGATCCGCGCGATGTGTGCGGTGAAACAATGTTTATAACATATTCATGGTGTACATAGTAGCCATTATCGAAGGCTTGTAATTTTAGTCGAAATACCAGAGGTCACTTTCGATGGAAATGTTATGTTTCCGCCTAATTTTATGGAAACGTTAATTATGCGTTTTATGTGGTATTTATTGTGCTATTATTTAATTCTCCTGAACGTGAAATTTCGGAATATTTCGTCCAACAGAAATTCGATAGAGTTTCTATTGAACTCGAGGAAAATGGGAAACACGAGTGGAGGCTTGGCGAGAGATTATATTACGGAATTCTAAAATAGAAACGAGGTTATAGAGGTAGATGAACAAGACGATGGATGTAATTACGCATTCTTTATGAATTCTAGATGTTCGTGGTGGAGATTAAATTTTATTATTCCGCTGAGTTCTCATTCTTCTCGATGTGAACGTTAATTAAGTAGAAGAGATTATAAAATACGTGTAGAATACCTATTAGCTATATTTGAATGGATTTCAATGCCACGCGGTATCAATAAGAAGTAAATACGTCCTCAGGAAGCTCCCGAAGAAAGGCTCCGCGAGTGTCGCAGGAGTAAATCGATGTGTAGGGACGCCTAAGGTGAGTGGCGCACGGGTAAATGTCAAGGTCGAATCTTGCAAGCTCTTCCGGATTTCCCGGAGCTTGTGCAAACGAATCCTTTTCCGGTAGAAGCCCTTGGTAGTTACGGGAAACTTAATTAAGAGCCGAGCGGTTGGAAACCAAACTGACGGTTTAGTTTTAATACCTATTTTGCAGGAAAAATGAGAAACTTGATATTAAAAATTCAAGCCTCGTAAAGTCACTTAATCACAGCGAGAAGAAAACAAGCGATACAAAATAATTTTACTGAATTTATTCGGTGCACTTTCTTGGTAAAGGTATTTTTTAAATTCCAAATGATACCTTCATAAATATTGAGAACAAATAATTTCTTGAATGGCATTTATTTAAATCTCAGAATTGTTTTTATATTTTCTCCGTTTGTTTGTTTGTTTTCTTTTTAACTTTCCAGAGCACTCGTATGTATATTTCGGATCTAATTTTCAGTTTTATCTTAAAAAAAGAACGAAACTAACTTTCGCCCGAAAGTGAGACTGCGAATTAAACCTGAAATAATAATACATGCAGAGTGCTCTGCGCAATCCACAAAAAAAGTTTTCTTCTCAACGAAATAACTCATACATACAGAGCAAAGAATAATTCTATAATATTATTATTTTTTCTTCAATTCGTATTACAGTCATTCGAGTTTAAAGTGATCTTTAAACGATAGCAACTCGCAACTAAACTACAATTTAAATTTCTATTGCTGTCTTCCTCCAAGTGGTCCCGAACCAAACGTTAAATAATTCCTGTAGATTTTGAAACTTTTTCCATTAAAGTTTGGGCGAAAATTTTTCCGATTCGACGCTTCCAGTAACCGTTCCCCGCTTACGTCCCCGGCACGAATCATCGCGAAAGCTCACGGTTAAAGAGAAGATCATCTTTCCGCAAAATAAATTTCAAAATTCCTGCAGACCTCGCGGGAATCACTTTGCGTTTCGTTTGAGTTCCGTTTTCGTCGTATTCTCGAAACCAATTTCTCTCTTATTCCCTAATAAACCTGGAAAATAACCTTCCCGCACGACTTTGTCGACAACATTTTCCAGCCGTTTCTTGCTCGCGGCGTCGCGTCCGCGCTGGAATACAATTTCCGAAAGCATTAGCGGCGAACATTCTCAAGGAAATGACTGGTATCTAAAAAGCCTGATAAACGATCGCGAGAGCACACGTTCGACCGTTGCTAAACGTTTGCCACCGTTTTACGATGGTTCCCAAGACGAGAAAATTCGACGTAAACAATCGGGTTGCGTTGAAAAATCGAGCTGTCTTGAAAGCTGGCAACGTAAATGTTCTTTTTAACCTCGTTACTGGCACAAAGATGAGCAAATGATGGAATTCTGTGGCTCGGCGTTTTAACGCTAAAATAAAAAATTGTTTTAATTACACGCTCTACCTGCCCTTCCAACCATTTTCATACATCAGCAAAAACGAACACTTGTTTCCAAGTGACTGGGTCGTTTTGCAGCTGGTAACGAGGCCATTTACCCTACGGTTCACCTTGAACTTTAAATTTCGCAACGCGATTTTACGCCAGGAACGTATCGCTAATATCTCTACTCCTCCTTTCCACTCGGGAACGTTCATTCTGTCGTCGAAGGAGCAAAGGCGCGTCCTCGTTAAATACGCCAACGCGGAATGCTCATTTAAATTTTTGAAAGAATCGAACTACCCCTCGGGCGCTTCACTTTTCATACCTTGAATGGCATCATTTTGTCGTCGTGCAATCGTCGCGTGGACTCGTCTCGTTACGATTCGGAATTAACGGTTCCCAGCGGGCGCTCCAATTTCGCATGAAAACGTAGTGAAAAGCGATAATTTCCCGTGGCTGAAAAAGCTTTTCGGGGTCGAGTGCAGTCCGCCAACGCGCGTTTCATTGGCAGAAAGACTCCAAGCCTCGTGTCACAGGATGGGCTTTCGAGGACCCGAAGGAGAAAACCCGATAGCCCGCGAAACGATACAAATTCCGAAGACGATAAGCATGTTCGCGTATGATTTTAGTAGCTTTATACATTTCTTTGTACCCGCGTACCGTGAATCGTCGATAATTTTCTCAGGATCAAGACCATGCCGTGACACTTAGGAAAAGAGTTTGTCGAGATCCTCGGAGATCGTGTACTTTGAATTCGATAATCAATTCCCATGCTAAGCGTGTGCAACGTCGAGCTGTCAGGAACCGGAAGCGGCTGGCAAACGCGCGAAAAGACTCGCTGAAAGTGGAACGAAGGTGGCTCGTGTCGAATCAATAGCACGATGCTGGATTGGCACGTGGCAAGGAGGCAAGAAATGCGATAGTCCCCCGTATCCCTGGTCAGCGATGGGAGCAAGCATTTTGCGAGTTCGAATCAGAGATGGGCAAATTGCGGTTTCAGATAAAAATATCTGCCCACTCCGATTCTAATTCTGGAATACTCGATTCGACTCCTTCCAAGTGCTTCGAGAAATAACAACAATACCAAGTAGACTCGAACTTGAACGAACCTAAATATTCAAATAAATTTTCATTTACAGTCAGTCCCATAAATGTTCGTACCCTCTATGTCTACTGACGAAATTTGTTTAAATTAAATGGTAACTTTGATGTTTCCACGTGTATGTTTATGTAAATATATGTGTAAGGTTATTCATATGCATATGCATAATAAAAAATTCATTTGGTAATATCGAATCTATTATTTAATTTAGTAAAACTTCTTCAATAGACATAAAGGGTATGAATATTAAGGAGATTGACTGTATTTCGTATAAAACATTATTATTTTATAAAAGATGAATTGATTCTGATTGGGTATCGAACTTGATCCCATCCCTATCGTTGGCACGTTCCAGCTCGACCCTGGCCCCGTGCCATTCGCTCTGCAGGTCGACGCGTTTCGACTCTGGGATTTCGAAAGCTCTGCTTCCAGAAACGTAGTATACCGAATTGGAAACCTGACGGTGAACCGTGAACATAATACTCGGCCAATTACTTTAACAGTTGGCTCGCGATCTTTTTAACGATCGAGCCAAAATTGACTATTCAACCCAGTGTTTTTCAAAGTAGGGGCGTGATCGCGAAGGGGGCCACGAAAAAAGATTTTACTCGTACAATTATTTTCTCGGAATTTGAAAACCAAAGCGGAACAATTTATCACTTGTTCAGGAAATACGGCTTCGCGAGACTTCTTTTCCATTTCGCCTAGTATAACGAATATAACCATTCATCAATGTTGATCAATTACGAGATGTCAGAGATTCGTGTGGAACTAACAATCGATCACTTCGCATCAATCATTCTATACGTCAACACGGACAAATGAAATTTTATACTATAAACATTTGTTAGATAACACTACCAGAGGGGATTCGATAGTAATCTCGTTTCCAAAGTGTAAGCTTGGCAAGGGATCTAATAAACAACGCGGTATCTCCAATTTCCGCCCATGAAACGATGCGAGTCTCTTACCTGACGCTTCTCGTTACCTGAGTTTCAAGTTAAATTGTTTAGCTCGAGACATGGAAACTTTTTAAATGCTATCAGTGTCGCCGTTAGTTTTCAGTGTAACTGAAAATTACCTTTCAGGAGAATTTACACGTGCACTCGATTAGCAAACTTGTCGCTGCGTACAAAATGCAAGGAAACAACTCTATAGAATTCCAATTTAAATTTGAACCGAAATAATTATACGTTGCACCATTCTTTAGAATTGTATCTACGCTTCACTCTCTTACATTTCGATCGAAGCTGGAAGAGATTTCGATGGAGGAAATCACGTTTTGAAACCGCGATGGAGAATGGAACGTTTATTAGCACCTGCTAGCTATCGCCACGGCATTCATTAATTGTTTTCCAATTTAATATCGCGTTCACGGCGTTCTTTGCGCGAGCCCTTGTTTTCGATTAGCAGCTGCAGTTATTGTTTCGGACGCGCATAGCCACGGTATTGCCAATATCGCCGCTCCTCTATGAGTTTCTCCGTGCTTTTGTTCGTTTCTTTCCAACGGAACGTATTTTACGAGCGAATCGAAGCTCGTTTCGCCGATATCTTTCTCGCCAATTAAACTGCGAATGTCGTCGACCTGATCCAAGTGAACTGTTCTTTCAGCGTATTAGTTGCGAATGCCTCGACACGCGTAGTTCAATTTTTCTAAAGAAAACATACCAGTCATCCATCGAATAAAATTCTACCACCACCGCCTCCTAAAACCGATTACAAAGCTCGCGGGGATTCGTAAAAAATGTTGGAGCTCCAAAACATCATAAATTTCCAACGAAATAGTTGTCCGTTTTGGCATCGAGAGTCAAACTTTGCCCGATTCATTCTCGACGCTCGAATAACTACGGCAATTAATCGGATACGAGAACAGGCAGCGCATTTTTATGAAAAGTTTTGTTTAATGCACATCAACTTCAGGATAGACCATATCCCGATGACGTTGAACGATGAACTTTTTCCACGCCCCGTCGAGGCTCGAATTTTATCGAGTTTTTCTCGCAGTCGTGGTCGAACTGGCATGCAACCGACTTGGCGATCACAGTGGCTACTCGACGGTACGAAACTTTTGGCAACGAAGCGTGCCGCGGTCAAAAAAAAATTCTGCAGCGTGGAATTCGTCGAATTGCTATCGCATAACGTTACGTACCCCTTTCTATTCCAAGGAAAAACGCGCATAATATCCTCGAAAGATCTTCTATTTTGAAATTCAGCGTTTCTCTCCGGAAACTTTTTGTTCCTTGGTTGGAAGAAGAGCTACACCTGTCCCAGTTTCCGGGCTCAGCCCGAATATCTCGTGGGCGCGATAAGGAGTTAATTTCATCCTGCGACGGCAGAATTCGCAAGTTTCCTTCTCATTAACGTGCGCATCTAAAGTTAGTTAGCTGGAGCGCATCGAAGGTCTGTTCACGTTCAAACACGTTCAAGACAAATCGTCTGCGAAGCCTTTCGCGACCGGGAAGCAAAGGCGTGACGCAGGCTGCCAGGATCGTCTCTGTTTTCCTTGGCACGCGGAATACCTCGTCTCCCGGGTACTGGTCGAAGACCGAACTTCTCGACCTTGAAATTAAGGATCAAGTAGGGGCGCGTGATCCCACGAACCGGGGAAACGATGGTGGGTTGTTTTAATTTTAGCACGGTGCCCAGGTCGTCATTCGTCGCTAGGATCTCGATGCGCCGTCCGTTGAGATTAGGATGAGCGTTCCCAGCGACGATAATCTCGGAAGAAAGGACCAGAGCCACGAGCCCCCCCCAATCGAGCTTTCGCTGGGCTTATCTCGTTCCCTGTCTACTCCTCTGGTGTTTTCCAGGGAGAGTTGGGTCGCTCGTGAGGATCATATTTGAGTTACGATAGTCCCGTGGAGGTCAAGGATGCTTCGGGGGTGATTTCTTGCAACCTCGATTCGCGTCAACTCTTTCATTCCGAGGATCTTCTATTTTTCTTGGTTAATTTCGCCAGGTATTCGTTTCGTCGCTCCACGAAGTCCACCAGAATGTCCTGAATGTAAAATGAAATTCTTGAAAAATGTCTCGAACCCCTGCACAAAAATCAAGGCGTTCCGTAAGAATGCCACGAACTCGAGGGAAAATTACCCGAGAAAAGTTGGGCGTTCGGTTAGGCGTTGCGAAAGATGATCGTCGCGGATCTTTCGTCGAATTTTCTCTCGTCGTTTCGATCGCGATGGATCTTCTCCCTCGACGAGGCCCCTGCGCGTAAATCCCGGAACGTTATTCAGAGTCGAGCCGTCACCTTAGGAAATCAAGATCCTCGGGCGAACGGCATAATTAGCTGAACCGTTGGCGTGGGCGGCCGGGAAATTTGCCGCTTGTGCAGGATGCTCGACGATCTGCGCCTCGTTTGAATATCCCGGCGAGTTTAATCCTCGACGTCGCTCTCTTGTTCCGAGGGGTCGTGGGAAAGAGATTACGGGCCACTCGGCGATCCAAACGCTCTTCGACCCGTAGCTTTGCTGGTTCGTGCTCGAATTAACGATTCTTTTTCACCGCGTTCGCGTAATCCTTCCTTCCCTCGGTTTCTGCGCGGAACGTGATCCTCGAAAATAACCTACCCCTCCACGGAGGAGCGATTCTTAACCTAAGCAAAAATTCTAGGAGCCTGGGGATAGTTTTCCTTCGCGATTCGAGCACCAGGGGTACGTTTCCTTCGGTTGTAGTTAGAATTTAACCCTTTGCGTTTCTACAGTCAATCCAGTAAATATTAACTAGAATGTGATTTCCTACGCAGGATTCCTCCCAATAATGGATTCCCTCTAATCGATATTTCGATTAATCGTTCGTTCCATTTGTACTTCGCGTCGATCAAGAAACATCATTCCGGTCGTCGACGGTAGGAGAAATCGATTTCAATTTGCCGGGTGACCTTTGCGAGAGGCATACCGCTGCCGAGGGTAGGTTTGGCAGATCCTGTTACTGCGGATCAACCGCGACGGTGCGGTGCTTGATGGACGTTTCCACCGTTCGAACGAGTATCGCGCGATGAATAAATCTTCCCCTTTTTATTGCGGGCTACTGTATTATTCTTGTAGAGGGTGGGGCATTCGAAACAGGTCATCTGGTCGACTCGTTTATTTCTAATGACGGTGGAGAACGTTCGAGACAGAGATTTTAGAGGAGATCGTTTCTTTTTCATTGAATAGTCATGGCTTTCGGTTAAAAGTATTCGAATAGGAACAAAATTCACCGACACTTGCTGTCTCTATGAAAAGCAATTCTTATTGCACCGTGTAATGCGTTTTTTCCTCCTTCCTCTCGGTTACGAGAATCGCTGCCCTATCGCGTGTACCTTTATCTCGCCCGGTTTTTCTCCGCGTATATCATTCTTGATCTCCGTGTTACTTTTATTTTGCATTCGTTTCCCGTCGCGCTTGTCCTTCTTATCGCGCGATTTGTTTTCATTTAAAACACTGCGGGAGACACGATCGCGGCACGGGATATTCTTAACGACCTATAAGAGCGTCGCGGGGCACCCCGTTCCCATTTCTTTCCGCGGTTTCTCGTTCTTTGCTCGATTTCTTCCGTTTGTTCCCCTTCTCGTGGGACGACGCGAAATAAATGTCACCGGGTCGAAGAAAATCTTGCACGATTTATGACGTCAGTTTTGTTGTCACGATAAGGGCAAGGAACGCGCGCACCGAAGACAATGTCGCTATATTGCTGCAAAACCACGCAACTCGCCATCGAACGAGTTTCTTTCGACGCAATCGCGGGAAAATTGTTCTCTTCCCAATCTCACCCCCTTAGACATTCGATTGGAGATTTATTTATCGGGACTCGACGCTAGATTTACGAAGCAAGTGCGTTCGACGCAGGAAAAGGTAATTCAAGGTCCGAGGCGATCGATTTCTAGCATTTCTGTTTCAATTTAGAGACTGTCGAGCGCACGTTGTAAATTGGTAGTGTTCTGTTAAACGTAATCTAATTCCATTTGTTCCGTTCGATTTCGTCACTCTCGATGTCCGAATTCGCTCGGCTGAGAGGGACTCGCACCGTGGGGTAAAAGGATCGACGAATGTTTGCTCGTGTCAAAGGATCGAACAGCTGCCCCGTGGGCGGTTGCATCAAAACTACGCGTTAGATATACAGAGCCACTTTGAATAACAGGAGGGATAGTCCGCTGTTCGACGTGGTGTATTAGCGGGGCATTATTAGGGTTTACGGAACATTCAAAACGGATCAGCCCACATCGCAACCCGATTAAGATCGATAATCGAAGTTTGCACGGATAACAGACACGCTCGAGGATTCCACCGCGTGCTATTTAACGCCGTTGTTATCTAATTGCGGGAAGCAACGCTCGGTGCAATCCACGCTGATGAAACTAATTTTATTCAGCTCGAGGGAGGTTCGTAAACTCTGGACGCGGTCGTTGTCGAGCGTTCAGCGTGCAAGAAGAGAGATACTAGGTCGTAGTCTATCTATGTATTTACACAAATAATACTCCATAATTTCAGCGAAACAAGTCATTCGCGAACTACTTCAGTACTTAAATTTATGTTTAATGACGAGAGGTATGTTTCCTACGCTCGCAAACGGGTATTCCACCTACGCTAATTTCTCTACACACACGGAATGGGAAATTCCGCGAACGAAAGGGCGGGATCCTATTAGTCAACCGCCTGGCAAGATAATCTGACGGTCGAAACGGGTCTCAACGGTTAAAACATCGCGCGATAAATCAATAGCGGATGTCTCGCGCCAACGCGAAGGGGTTGGCCGGGGGTGTGGTCGTTGCACACTTGTATCAACAACGAACCATGGGGTCGTTTGTTCTTGTCAGCCAAGCTAATCTTCGAGCACTCCCGCGGTCCGACATTATGAATTTATACTGCTCGCGGAACACCTCGTTACAGCTCTTTGGTTCGCCACTTCTCCGTCTCCAGTTCTCGCTTTTTTCTTCACGTCCATTCCTCCGGGGGAGTTCGACTTCCACGCGGCTAAACCTGTCGTCCCTTGCAGTTTGAGTGCCAAGTGGAATTTGACACTCCTCCCCTTTATTATTTCAGTTTTTTAGGGGTGTACAAATTAAATATCACAAACCGAACCTCTTCTTTATTTCTCCGTAATTTACTTTCTCGTCGTAATCGACTCCTCGCGTGTTTTACTCGGCTTCGTGCAAACTCCGTACAAATTAATCCTGTTCACGGACACTGGACAAAAACCGTCGCGGTTAGACCGTAAGTCACGAAATCCTTGAAGTTGATACCGCAACGGCGACGCCGTCCATTCTGATTAAACTCGATCTGCCCTTCGTCATCGTCCAAAACCGCGACACGTCGTTCAGGCTGACCGCCAATTTCCGTGAGGCTACTTCTCCCGATCGGCTTGGTCGTTCTCAAACCGGGAGACCCAAGGTGCTCCGGGCCATTTTCCGTCTTTCCTATTTTCGCTCGCAGGATCCAATTCCGCCTTCGGATCGTGCCACCTACTGGCAATGGAAATACGAACCGCACTTTCTCAGAATTACACTTACCATTCCTCGTTGTATTTCTGATCGTCTTATCCAATGTTTCTGCTGTATTTTCCTCAAGATTTCTTTGTATCTGGAACGTACTCTTTATCCTACTCAAAAATAATATACGACCACTTGGATCTAACTCTATCTCTAATTCGATTTTTCTTTTATGTTTCAGGTAAGTCCTGAGAACTTAACGTAATCGAATGCGCAGATAATTTCCAAAAAAGTGTCTCGACACAGGTATTTATAGTAAACGCTCATCGTTAACGAAAAAGTATTAGGTTATCTCGCGAGTATAGTAGCGAGCAAGTTGTCAGGTCATGTAGGTCTTAGCACACCTTCGGTATCGCGATCGAGCTCCTCGGTGATCGATTCATCCGAAATCGTCGCACCGTGAGAAGGAAGGCTATTGGCAATGGCGCATATCGTGGTTGGTTGGTCCCTGGTCGAACCCTTCCCGTGAAATTCCCGATCCACGCTGGAACTGGGTTAATGGCGGAAGGAAGTCTTGTAGGTCTGCAACGAAGGGACGTCATGGTTGACCTTAAAACGAGGAACGCGGATCGCGCGTCGGGTTGTTGGAATATTAATCCTGGTAATTTCGCGACTGACACTTGTGGCGCTTCTTTAATTAATCTACAACTGTAAACAGACCGTTTAGCGGGGCTATTATCAACCCAGAATTTGTCACGGGGTGTTCTTTCGTCTCTGATGAAATTCATCTAAATTAAAAATAGTTCTCACAACCGAAGCAATCTTGAAAATAATTCATCGATGATTCGACGATAAAATGGATGTTCTTCCCGATGAGAAATGTGTTCTTAACGGAGAGAAATGCCATAGCAAAGCGAGCGCTGGGGAAAGGAATTTAATTGTGACAGTGCCGGGATGGGAAGGGTTGAGGGATCGTCTTGTCAACGAAGATTGATCAAACACCTAATTCGCAGAATGTCAGCGAGGGTTTATCTAATAACGAAACTAATAGATTGCATACAATGAAATAGGTCACGAATAACGTCTAGAGTGCTTTTAGAGAAAACTTCTGTTTCGATGTAGCATTCGTCACGCCCAAGCATTTGGAGGTCCAAGAAATTACAAACTATCGTCGCCGTCTTAAACGATATTATAAATATTTATCGTTAAATATTCTTCTTTGAGAACGATGGTTTTTACCAACGGTAGAAACTTCGCAAAGTGGAGAGAAGGAGTTCTTAAGTGAAATTTTCAAAGTTCGGAATGAACGATGCTTCCATGTATTCTACAGTCTGGCTGAAACTGTACTTATACTACTTGCGCTGGCCCTCAAGAAATACTAAAAGGGCCATCAGAAAATGTATTTTCAAAGTCAATATTTAATGTTTCCGATGGCGACGAGCATGAAATCGTTGAAACGTTAAAAATACTTGGCGCGACCGTACTTTGTAACAAATTAAACATCTGAAGCCACAAGTTCCAAAAGTCCACCAACCAACTTCGCTTCTACATTCATCTTTTTTTATTCCACTATCTCTGTCACTGAAAAACATTTTAGAAGTGATACTTTTGTTTTATGTTAAAAAGTGGAAACTTTTTCGAACTGCATGGCTCCATTTGTTAGTTGATGTCTAATGAAAACTTCAAAGCAACAATCTTTAGTCCGATATTTCCAAGCATTTTATGGTCTGACCATAGCTGTCCTTATACTACTGCGCACTCCTCGTGGCCGAGTCGTAAGAAAGCGAACATCTCGGAACATATTTTCGAGGTAAACATTTGTTGCTTGAAATAAGTGTATGCTCCCAAATGAAAATTTCATAGCTTCAACAATTTTCAATACGGAATCCGCGAAGAATATTTGCGAGAATGTTGTGGTTTGGCCAAGGCTGTCGTTATGCTACCGTGCTCTCCTCTTGGTCGACTTATAATAAAGCTCCGTTCGCGAATGTATTTTTGGAGTAAATATTTGTTGAACGAAATTGATACACTCGAACGAAGATTTCAAAGTTGAGGTAAATTTTAATCGGGCAACGTTGAATGCATTCTAGGGTTACGTTGAAAGGATACCTACGCTACTCGGACTGCCCACGGCCAACTCTCTCAAAGAACCATCCGTGTATTTATTTTTCACCATAAAAGAGCTTTGAACGTCTACGGAGTTGCGTGATTTAATAACTCGTTTTGCTTCGCGAGCCGGTTTTTCGCTAAATCGAATTTAACAGTCCTTCGCCGCCCGCTAACTTTGTTCCTAGTTGTTTGAAAAAGTTTTACGTCGTAGAAAAACGTCCCCTGGGGAACCATTTTCCTTCATTCAAACGGAACTCTTCGTCAAAAATTTTCTTTCCCAGGAAGAATCAAATTATAATTCTGCTCCCCGTTTACCACTCGCAATATCTATACTTCATATTGATTCGACCCGTGACGCTGCATTTTCATCTCCGATATTTTCAGTTTTCCAATCAGAAGTATACCAGGAAAATTAATTTCGCGGAGTGACGTTACCTTACTTCACTTTACGTTCATCACAGAATACTATTTCAAAATGGTTCCCCAAAGGATGACGACTAATTAGAAATCGCGGAGTTATTTTAACCTTTCGTTGTCAAAATAAAAATGCAGAGGCGCCGAGTGGTATAGTCCCGTTCTACGCGGTTTTATCATCTACAGCTCAGGTGAATCGACTCGTGCTTTATTCACGAAGACTTACTTTCCGTGAAAAACTTCCACGCCGAAATTACAGATTCTCTTGCTTCTTTGGTCGAGTCTATGTTTTCCTTCGAATAACCAGCAGCTGTCTACGAAAGCGTGGGCGTAACACTTTTCGCTGCGGAATCCGCTGTTAAATTATTCTTCTTGGAGAATAATCTCGTGGAGATTACCTCGAGTGCTTTGTACACACCTCCCCTTCGCGTCCAGTTGCGCAACGTAACACGGCTCAATCGAACGCAGACACCCGCGAACGTTTGAGCGTCGCGTGTGCGCGCAAAGCTCGAACACGTGTATGGAGGCGTCGAGCCCGTCCCGACGATGCGGCGGATTTAATAATGAGCACAAAGGCCGCGGTCGGGCACTGCTGCATCGCCATATTGATTTCGTCCTGGACCAGGTCGGATTTTAAGCAGGGACCCGCGCCGCCCGCGCGAATTCGCCGTCGTTGCCGGAACGCTGAATATTAATGTTCGGAATTGCACGCGAAATTGCGTTACCCGCGTTCGCGTTGACCGATTCTGACGTACCTGGCAGCCGGCTTTCCTCGCAGTTTTCCGGGACTTCGAGCAGGAAGAGTTCAATTCGTCCACGAGCCGCTGCACCGAGAACTCGCGAACTTCCGCCGTCACGATGAAGCTCGAGGAAAGGAACGTCCTGTTTCGCGATTTTTTTTTTTTTTTTTTTTTTTTTTTTAAATTTCCTGTTGGCTGAAACGGTCTTTGAGTATCGAGGATCGGAATATTAGGGGTTGTTCTTGGTTGGTATTTTGTTGCAGTTGAGGATCGTGAAAGTAGTTGCTTAGTTCTATTATTCTATCGAGTGTTGGTTGTGTGCATTGCAGAGAAACTTCTCGTCTCAAGCACGAGCCATCGCCGCTAGTTTTCTTAGTTTTCAATCCATACTAAATCGAATACAATGAAAATGAGATATTAGTATATCTAACACAAAAAATAGTGGAGAAATTGGATCCATTTCACAGAAGCTTCCATTGAGCCTCGAAAACGCCGATGACTCGTTAATAGATTTCACGAACAGTTAGGAATGAAAAATGTCAGGTCGATGTGGCTCTAGCAAAATACGACGGGCAGGGACAGCGACTAGAAACGATCCATCAATAATCCTTTCGAGTGTAGAATTAGGGGTGCCCATTGGCCGAGATTGTTGATGGAAACGAAGCACGGTGTGTCTGACATTTTAGCGGGAAAATCGAGAGCTTTCGGATTTATCAGTTCACGCTCTAATAATTCCGATTTATCAATAATCCGCCTTTGCTGTAGTTCATTTTGCCGTTTGCACTTTTCAAAGGGAACCTCGTAGACGGGGCCATGGGCTTTGGCCTGTTCGTTAAATCGACATTAGCTGTGCATCGTCGGTATCGTGACTTTAATTTCGATGCATCTCAATCGAGACGTCCTCTACCATCGATGTGTAATAAATAATATTCTGAATTGAATTATTCAAATGAATCAGTTATTCTGAACCGTGATTTCTGATGATATATTTTGCATATGTAAAGTAACTAATCCAATTACTCTTTATCCAACTTTTAGTTACTAAAAGGTATTCTGATAATCATAATAATAGACTTGTGATACAAAAAATCATTGTATCGCAAGTTTCTTGTATCATCTTCCTAATATCTGGGAAGAGTTAATAAAATTTCACCATTGGGTCTGAGAAGTTACACTTTTAACGAGCTGTATTCCACCCACTCATTCTTTTTTTTTTTAAAGGAACGTCCTTTCTTAAAAGATTCGAAGACCACTGCTATAAATCATTACCGAGATACGATTCATGTTTTCACTTCTTTGCCTCCTTTGGAACCTATCGAAAGACTCGGGACAAGATGACGTTTCTCCATTGTGCAGGCGAGGGAAATATGTTTTGTCGCGCGTTGGTTTTCTTTCAAACCATACACACCATGTTACGGAAAAGTTCCACGGTAAAAGGAACGCCTCTGCTGGGAAACGATCCTTGTTCTCGCGTGGTAGGTAGCCTTTGATGCGGTGTATGTATTGTTCAAATTGTTTGCAGAGTTAGGGTAGGCGTTGTTGGAACAACCCCCTGAACAAACACGGTTGATAGCAGTTTTTTAATTAGTGCGCTCGGAACGGGTCCGACGAGACTGTGGTTTTGATTCCTCGGAGAATGTTGGATCTCGCGATGCCAAAATTACGTAGAAAAGCAAAATTTATACTTTCGACGTCATTTTTATTGTAATTGGCACCATTTATTTTACAGAACTAGGAACAGTCTTTCGTTTCTCTTTCGGACGCGATATTTATGTCTTCTGTGGAAGTCGATGGCGAACAATTTGCGTTTAATCGTTTGTCATTTGGCAGCCCAATTATCGATTGGCTGTCCAGCGTAAAATTAGAGCGAGCCGTATAATAGGTTTGGTCCAGAAAAACTTTGAACATAAATTAAGTTGGAAGTTTTTGCGTCGTCTGACCGCAGAAAAATCACTACCCTCTCAACAGTTTATTGCCGTATTATCCATTTGAGAATTTATCCACAGGATGAAAAGAGTATCGAGGAAATTTTCAAGGAGAACACCGAGTAATTAAAATGTCAGTCAACCAACTAATTGGCCGACGGAAATAAATTATTTCCGCGTTACGGTGGAAACGTATTCGTTCTCCCGTCTTTTCACTTGAGTTCACGCGGTAAACATGCCTTTTCGATGGCTTGAGCTGTCACCGAATTTATAATTCTAATTATCGAGGATTCAACGTGTCCACCAAAATGCATTTATGCGGCCGACCACTGGTTATTATCGGTATTCGAAACGTTATTAAAACCACTGAATAATTCATTTTTCGAGTACTGTAGACACCAGAACTTCCTCGATATCACTGGTCAATGATATCACAGGCGAGGAAAGAGATCTCGGTAGGTTTCAATGCCTTAGCATTGCCTGTAATTCGGGAAGATCCAGGCTTCAAATCTCAGTGGACCGAAATTGGTTTTCCTTGGAATTCCACGATATTACAGACAAGAAAAGATGAAATCCCCTTTAAAATATATGTACTAAAGATGATACTAGATTTGCGATGCAACGTGAAAGTAAAGAAGGGATATACTCAAGATAACAAATAATTTCCCAAATATTTGTATTACGGAACCTTGTAAACGGCTCACGGCCCCTCGGTGCTTTCAAATAATGATAACCTCGCGATAACGACCCGCATGTAAACACCGTTGCGAGTGCAACGTTTAAAAATGGATATAAAATGGCGTGATGAATCCACTGCAGAGGAAATGCTGTGAAAAACGAAGCGCAGAGGCAGAGGAACGAACAAGTGCCAAGAGCGAGGTACAGAACTGTCTTCGTGTCGGCGTCCGCGACATCGCGGACTCGTGCTACTAGTTCCGCGTTCCCCTAGCGCTCGACGCTGAAAAGCTGAAAGGCAAATTAAATTTCTGCCCATAAAGGGAACTGTCGTTTGAAGAACGCGCCGGCACACGAGCCACCGTCGTGCTCTCTTCAAATGGAACGAAGAAAACAAAGTGAACGTAACTGAAAAGGGAAACGAAACAGAAGAACGCGAACAAAAGGGTGGATGCTGTACGCGAAACTTTCGATGACAAATGTTCTCGCGCAACCGATGTTCCTTCGACGTGACTCTGCGAGATCCACCCTTGACCTCTTCACTCCTGGAGCGCGTTGATCCTTTGACCAGGAGAGCTCTTGTCACCGTGAAAATGGAAATATGGAATTCCATCGACGCGCTGGAAATTCTCGACGCGTCTCTGTCGTGAAAGCGGAGTTCCGGGGTTTCGGAAAATTGTTGCCCGTAGGGCGAGCGAATAGCAATAGGATTTTTGCCTTTCGAAACGTTTTCGCAACCTAGTCTAGTCGGCGTAATTTGTTCCCTGGATCTTTGATCGCGATTTATACGTAATTATACACAATTAAATAAAATTCATGCAACAGAGGATGACTCGATAACTATCTCCAGCGAATATATCGCTTCGATCAAACACCTCGTTGAAATTTATTCGGTAACGACGAAATGCAGCATCGACTCGCTCGTTTTCAAAGAAAACCACCCTCTTTGAGATATGAAAAAAAAAAGTATATTCTCAAGGAAATTCAGTCTCTTTCGAAGATGCTTCTGTTTCTGCTCGCAATGGGTCGTCACGAGCATCCCTCATTATTTCACCCTCCACACCGAGGGATTCCTCCCACCCGTTCCATTCGAGTGCGTCACGGTTCATTCGGTTCCTCGGAAGATGCTGCGTTCCAGAAATGGAAAAGATAATACAAACACGCGTTGAAACGCGAAGAGAGAAATTGTTTCTCTGACCTTGCCTGGTCAAAGACAATTTCTAGAATGCTCGTAGACACGAACGAGGCCTGCTCGTCGTTTCACGGGCTGAATATAAATGTGAAATTTTCACGGCTCGCGGTGGAATGGAAAGGAAAACCGAGGCCAAGAGGGACGACCGCGATTTGCATTCCTTTGTACGCTTTTGTCGTCGACCGACCCGTTCCCGGCACATCACCTATCCAACATTTCCGTGAATAAAGATGGTTCGATATGGAGAATTTCGAGATGGATTATAAACATCGCGTCTCACCTCTCATTCGCGATCTATTTCTCACCTGGGGGAGTCTTTTATGCTGTTCGATTTTCATCCCTGCGGGATCATTATTCTCCGGTAATGTAAAGTCATTGTAACACGGAGAATCCGAAGCAGATTTAAAGGACCGGTCGAGAAGTGCTCGTTAAGCGCCCTTTTGCGAGGCTCGCGTGTACCAGGGATCGTAGCAAGAGAACTGTTCTACTAATTCCAGTCGACGATCCAAACGATGGGTTTAAGATACATTTTATTCGAGACATTTACGACGAGTCGACGAAAATAAAAAATGATTAGTCCTCTCGAAACAACACAAATCGATAGAATTATATTCCTTTCGATAGTGGTAATTCGAATCTGTCCATGAAAAACCAATGATCTCCGCGAGGAAACCAGAAGCACGTATATTTACTTCGGCGCGGGTTTGTTTAGACGTTCGCCGTATTGCAGGAAACCGTGGTATCCGGCCACGCTATTGACTCCCCAGGGTTCGGCTAATATCGAACCGAGGCGGACTGCTGTTTTCACAGATAACGCGAGAGGAAAGACGGAAAAGGGATGATGTTCCGTTCGGAGCGTGGTTTCAGCCCCTCTCGCCACTTGTATCGTATCAGGAGCTTTCGAATCGACGCTGCACGTCGTTGAATTCGAAACGATACATCCTGGATACTCTTACGCTGGATGTATCGAGGAATCTACGAGCTTCTTCTCTTTTTTCGCAATTTCCTATAGAAAATGAGATTCCGAACATACGGGTTCCTCCGTAAGAGAATTCCTCGCTGGAAGGGTGTTTTCGCTACGCTGGGAAAATCGCGATAGAATGTTTTCCTGTTTGCGGTCCGAGAATTATTTGGGATGTAAATTCGCGGTCCGTGAAATAAGTTTTACGATGTCTTCTTTCGCGTGTCCAACGAAAGGTGGGAAGAACAATCGAGGGAGAAACAATTTTAAGTAATTATATTTGCGTGTCGACCGATTCGCGAGTGAAAATATTAATGCGACATCCTCGTTACATGACTCGATGATGCGGCATTGATTGTCCAATTCGGTCCCACGTTGCAGGTCCAATTCTGGCATTTCACGTTACGTGGGCGAGCCTAACGAGGCGCGGTGCTCGCTTAAGACTTCGGCTCCCACTAAACTATACAGCACGTAATTAATTACCTTAGTAACTAGGGACGTTGCACGGGTCAGTGTTTACGAATTAAACGTTGATAATTACGTAGCAAATTAGTTATTTACTTAATTTAAATACACACCGTAACTAAATCCTGAAAACTTCAGCGAAACGACTCGTGTAACTCCGCGTGTTTTTGTTCGAATTAATTATCCGTGCATCTTTGAATATAAAATGTATGAAATTAATGCGCGAATGTTCAAGCGTTTGTTTATAATAAATTGTGCTCATTCGTATAACGATTGTCGTATAGAACAACGAGAAACGTGCAAAAACCAGAGACTGTAAAATGACGACTATAAATTATCAAAAATACGCGTAAAGTTTCAGCTCGATAGCATTCTACGCATTTTAGTTTACGGTGAACCACGAGGCCACTCCAGCCGTCACGTAACATTTCAGCGTCTCGCTAATTCGACTCTCTTGTACCGTGACCTGCGTAATCGCGTACAAGGACGCCTCCATATCAGAAGCTGGCCCGCGTCTCCATTGTTGTCACGAATTCAAAGACGCCCGTCGTCTTGGCTCTTTCCCGGAGTCGTCCTAAATGGAGACAGAGGTAGAAACTCGACAACGAACGCCCCTTTCTCCCATAGCGGATTCCATTCCTCGTTGTCGCCCATCTTTCCTTTTCCTCGTCTGTTGACCATTTTCCAAGGGTCTTTCCACGGTTTGCAATTGTCTATTCCACGTCCTCGCGATTCTTCCACCCCGCCTACCTCCCCCTTTCGTTTCTGCTTTGTCTTGGGGGCGAGAATTTCAACGATCCTTGCAATCAACGAAAATTGTAAGCCAACTATACCCGAGGCGTTTGGTCCATGATTGCGGCGCGGCTGTTTCGCTGGTAGACGTTTATCCGTATTACATCTTCTTCTCCACCTCTCCTTTAACGCCGCTGTGTCGCTTTGTTACGTTGTCGGTCTTCCGTTCCCTCGAAATTGTCTTCTTCTACTTGTATCACTCATAATTCCTTACATCTCGATGCTTATTTCTATCCCGAGCACGTGTCCTTTTGAATATTCAGCAGAAATTTTCTTTTCTCATTTTTCACCGTGTCCTCTACGGCTCTGTTTTTCCTAGTGCTAGGATTATAATTCAGCGCACAGATTCTGGGGCTATGAAAATGGTGAAACCATGTTCGATAATCAACAAGAACGTGTGCCAAATTTGAACGTGATCCAACTTATACTTTCTCCTAAAGAAGTTCCCAAAAGATGACCCACTTTTCCAGACCCTAAAGAAGACATCTCGAGGTTACACCGGGGTGACGGGCCAAAAAGTGTAGTTACTTTGGGATTTTCTTCTCTGATACCTCTAATACGGAAAACATGTATAGAAGTCGATATTTCTTAAATTATTACGACAGCGGCCCCCTTAAAATGGGCGTTCGTTGGTCGTCTATGTAGCAAAAGTCGTCGGATGCGACTGGCACACCAACGCATCGAATATCGAGGGAACGATTGATGTCAAGGTTAATTGTTAATCGCTAATCGGCTCCGATCCCATTACATTCGGGCATTCAGGCGTCCCCTTTCAGCCTCGGGCACGAGGATTCAACGGTAACTTCCGTACTAACCGGGCTCAATTTATGTCCCAGCACGAGTAATTATTAACCCACTTGGTGAATTTTAATGTATGGAAATTCGCGTTTAATCTTGTTCCCGGGACCCCTTAGACGGTACATGCAGAGGAACGGGTTAATCTTGTCTTAAAAATCTGATTACGCACGCCCCGAGGACGCTCGGCCACGAGGAGACTGTGAAAACTCGATCCTCCAGATTTGCTCAGCAGCTTTTTCTAATTAAAGGACCACCGCTTTGCTGTTAACACGACCCAGATATGCGCCGGAAAATTGCGACCCAAAAATTAGTTTTATCTTGCAAGACGGTGGCCGTCGATCTTGGGAAGCGTCGCTAAAATTTTAAATCGACGATGTACAGTTTACGGACATCGAAAAGCCAAGTTCGTTCAAATGCTGCGATATTATTGAATCGGTAAATATTGCCCTGCGCATCTGTGACATATTGATAGCTCGCGGGTGGATGAATTTATGCGCATTGAATTGCTCGGAATGCTCGGCTACTCGCAGATAACGCGACCCCTGCGTCCCAGTGGAAAACACTAAATGGCTCGTTAAGGCTGCAAGTGTACTCCCACGTTGCAACCATCGACGATGGTGGTCCACCAAGTCTCTCGAATTAACGTCAAGGCACGTTGCCCGGGACCGTTTCTCGTCCGACGAGGACGTCGTTAGGCCTGACTGAGTTACGATCCTGCGGAACACTGGTGCGGGATGCTCCACTGTCGCTCGATCCAGCGACATGTCAGGGATGAGGGTAAGCGGAAGTTCTCCTCGAGGACCTCGAGTTCTGTAGCAAATACTATGAAAAAAATAATACTCTATTTTATTCGCGGTTCCCTTAATCTAAATTGCGGATAAATGCTTCGCGTTTCCAGTGATGTCACTAACAAAATTTGTTACACTTACGAGCGCAAAGGGTTGATTTAAGAAAATATTGAGAGTAGGCTAATTTGGACAGCCTTGCGCTACACATAAATTACACGTAAGTGTAAAACGAGGAGAAAGGTATGTGAAATTTTTAGGATGAAATATGGATGATGGACAGGGAACGAAAGAGGAGCGGCCAGGGGTGAAAGTATGGCAAGCTGCAGGCCGTTGCAGAGCTCTCCGAGTTGCACGGCTGCATTCTGCGGAGCCGCGATAATCGAAGGCATTTCAGAGGCTGAGATAGAAGCTACTCGTGGACACACGAGGTGCAGCGAGTTTCGGGCATGCCGAAAGTCGGCCGAAAGCGTTATATTATGTGAGTCTATAGAGATAACCTGGAATCCGCGTGCGCGCACATATTCCCACGGAACATCCTTTGCGCCATCCAACACCCTATGAACCCTACTTTCGGAGCCAGATAGTGAAAGCCACGCCGACAGCGTTTCCGAATTCAGGCCAACGATTTCTTTCGTACTTCTAATAAATGTTTGGAAAACAAGCGCACGTACAGGGGCGGTTTCACCTCGAAACTATTTTCGGATTGTCCGTTTGCAAAAATAAGAGGATGGAGAACAAATTTCGTAACGTAAGCCTCGTTCAAGTAAAGCTCCCCGTTACAGCTTCCTTTTTATTTCTAATGCAAAATCGTCTCGATCAGGTGTGTTTTAATTTTTGGACGGAATAGAAGTACTAGTTTAATTTGCCTCTCCTTTTTATTTCTAATGCAAAATCGTCTCGATCAGGTGTGTTTTAATTTTTGGACGGAATAGAAGTACTAGTTTAATTTGCCTCTCCCCCGATGACGGCAAGAAATCTCTCTCTCCGGAAATGAGAAATTCTCCCCTCGGTGTTTGCACGCGTTTTCCCTCAACATGCAAAAAAACGCTTACCACCCCTTAACCTTCACCTCGTACTTAGCAAAAACGTCCGAACCGTGCTCCGAAGAAAACTCAAACCCAAGAACTACGGAGCGCCGCGAAAAACCTTCTCGTACCTACAGCATTAAAAAAAGTTTCGATTCTTTCCGTAGGAAGTTCTCTTTCCCCTCGAAATCTGAACTCTGCTTCCTGAATAAGTCAGCGTCGAGATTATTAGAGGAGTTGGAGCGCGTTATTGCACGTCAAACTTTATTATAAAAATACACGATATACTTTCCGATCGATTAAATAATCTCCATCGTTTTTACGCTAACCCACTAATGGTAATTTTAATGGTATTCATAATAGCCTCTTCGGGACGCTCTTGCTCTTCCGCACCTTCGAAGTGAGTTTCCGCCGAAAAAAAAAATCGTTCTTTGTACACCGCGATATGCTCTACATTCTCATCTAAAGTCTCATTTAAATCAGAATTTCCAGGTTCAGAAGCTCGCCTTGTAAGTGAAAATATGCGACTCCTTTCGCGCATTCTCGCGGGATTCAGGTCGTCGACGTTATTCCTGTTAAGCATTATCTATTCGGGAGGCGTGCAGAGTCGTATACCGACTCCCGGCAATCCGGAAGTTCGTGTATACCGGGTGATCCGTCAGAAACAAGCCTCTTGGATGATATCGTCATAAATGTCTCGCCATAAATTCTGCGAACACGATTCAAGGTAATACACGCTCGATAGAGTTAAGTTCTATTCGAATGGTTCGGGTGGAGCTCCGAAGAAAATTTTGCAACGTCACAAATTTCTGCGAATACAAGAACGATCTTGAAAATAAAAATTTTGATGTATTTAGAATAGTAGAAGTAATAGTTGACGGGTGTTTAGTCGTTAAATTAAAGGAGGAGGTATTTCAAGCGTGGTCTGTTTCTGACGAACCACCCTGTAGAACAGGGTCCTCTGGTTCTCCCCAGTGGGGGAGTGGCTTCGATTAACGCGCCTCTGCAGAGAGTGCATAGATGCGGTATCTGTGGTTCTACAATAGAATCTCGTCGCCCGGATGTATGTATTTCAATCGCGATATTTATTCGCTGCAGGTTCGCGCGGAATATGTAAATTCCGCTAGGCCCGAGTGCAAATAAAATTGTTGGCTCTTGCGGCGTGTCAGTTTCTGATTTGTATGTTTACGGAGACCTCGCGAGAGAAAAGTATGCAAATTGAAGTCTTTCCCTTCGATTGCACCGCGATATTCACCAGACTTCTCGAGTTACATCGAGTAAACATTTGTACATAATAAAATGACTAATTACGATTATTAAGTTCGTATAAATATCTCAGTTCCACGATTCGGTTACATTTATTCATTCGCATGTAACTCGAGAAACGCGAAATATATTTTGTTGCGCCCGGAGAAAAAGGTTCGAGACCGAGGAGATTAAATGAATGGAGTACTGGTTGAATGGTACTGAAAATAATGTTCGACGGTGCATTATTGATTCCCGTGTGCCTTGGAGAAATCAGCTTCCAGTGAAAAGGTACAGGGAAAGGAAGGCGGGTGCAGAGTCGCGACCACCGATTTTACAATAACAGTAACTGATTTTGCGATGCAAAGGAACAGTCGGAAGGAGTCGGAGCTGGGATCCGGATCTTTAATTTCCTGGCCGAATAAAAATCCCTTCTTGGCAGTCCGGACGAGGAAAAGCCAGCTGCTTGAAAAGATTGAATATAAACGCGAAACGAATCGAAGAAAGACCGTGGAAAATCTGTCAGTGCGAAAAAACGTGATGGAGATTGAATGGGTCGAGGCACGAGCCTGGACTGTAATTGATCACTCGAGAACCCTCAATTAATCCCGATGCCATTGAGTCGATTCCGAAGGAATGAATATTAAATCGGAGAACGTTCCTCGCCGATTTTCCCTGTCGTCTTTTAAAACTTTTATTTCAAATATCGCGATAGAGAGTTAACGTGAAACGTCGAGCATCGAAGTCAACACTCGCAATTTCCAGTCAGAGAAAAAACCCCCAGCCATCATCGCAGCGAGGGATGAAATGAAGTCCTCGCCATCGACGCTCGACCCTGGTGTCAGGGACACGTTCAGCGTCCAAGGACGCAGCCTCCATGTTCTTTTCGGCGCACGTGTATTCCCCGACACGTGCAGAATTTCGCCAAGGGTATGCTACGGACGCTGAATTAGGGCAAGCTTTTCCGGTATGTCGTGTGAAAAAGTAAACCGTTCCCAGGAACATGTATTTTGAAAATTAATTAATGAATTCACGTTTGGCACGACGATGAGATTTATTTGCTCTTTGATGTTGCGGACGACCGCTACGAGCTTCGATCGAAAACCTCGATACTTAGTCCCGACTTTCAATTTTCTTTTTCCCCGTTTTTCCCCATCGAGCACTGTGCCGAGTATCGAATAGTTTCCACAGTGTCGCACGTTTCTGCATGTACTCGATAGGTAAACGTTGTTGGGCAAATGTTTGCCAGCGAATTTCTCATTAAACGTCGCTGATGAAAATGTTCCTGACGAGGAAAGAAGTGAGTATCTACAGGGTGGGCCTTGGAAACCACGTCGATGGGGACAAAAGAATAATCGAAAGTCTTCGTCTATTAGTGTTCCCTATTATACTCAGGTATTAGTTTATTTCATCTACGTATAAGCCTCTTCTGCAACCAATTACCCGAGTATAACTATAATTTGAGAAGATCAAAAATAGACGTGTAGTTTATACAATCTTTTTTCATTGTTTTTGTGTCCCCAATCCGCGACCGAAGTGGGTCCCATACGTTACGATACAACTTGTGCTTCGGTAATTTTAGATGCAAAATAAATATAGCCTGAAGAGGAACCAGAGGTCAAGGCCTGGGTGGATCGATTGGGTAACCCACTTCTGATGAACCCGTAGACGAACGGATTGATTATTTTACGTCGATAAATATTCGAAATCGGGGGAATATTTCAAGCCTATTCAATTACAATTGTTAGCAATAATTATCAATTAAGTACTAGTGGCGCATAATGAGGCTTCCGATTAATTTGATTTCAAATTGCGAACGAATTTACTTTGAATTAACTGGTACATTACGGATGATTAATTAATTTCGCTCGTTTAAATATTTGTTAAACGTTGAAATTATATCTTACCGCACCTTTGGGAACGTAAAATACGCTTGGCGTATAAAGGAAGAACAACTTGTCCACCGAACATCTTATTTCATCTCTCGGAGTCCCGAAGTATTCCACGGATAAGGGATGGCTGAAAGGGTGGCCAGGCGAAGAAGTTGGTAGGAATGGACGCGAAAGAGGGGCGAGACGATCGCAAAGGAGATGCAGGCTTTATGTGCCGTTGCCGCAATGTCAGTGGCAGCCATTCCGACGCATACCAGAGATTTCCATTCCAAAGATATAACCCATCCCCGCGTAGTCAGCGCTCGCTTCATTTTTTCCCTCCCCCGGCCGCGGAGAACGACACCCTCCGCAGCGTCCTCGAATTCCAACGTATAAATATCCCCGTGGACGCTAAAGGAATACCGCTACGTGGCTCGGGAAGGCTTTTTTCGTGCTCCTTTGAGGGATTCCGTGATTCTTGATCACAAATAACCGGGGAGGCACGCACGATCGCGTCTCTAATCGTACGCGCAGCCTCTTCGGCTATTCTTGTCGCGCAGCACTTCCTTTCGGCCGTGTTCCTGGCGTCCAGGATATTTTATTGCCTCGATAAAGCATCGCGACGGGATCGATCGAAGTACTCGTCGAATAAAGTGCTGACAAAATAAAATGAAAAATTTGTCACGTTAAAGAATATTATATTCGCGGTAAATGTGTTATTACGAAAACCTTCACAGGCACTCGCATCGTAGGTGTTAATAACACGAGGAAGTTATAAATAACCAATTAATTTATGAATACGTAAACTCTAGTACCACTTTTTTTTTTTTTGGTCATGTTGACGTTGCACGACCATTGGAAGGACTGAGAACAAGTGACGGGACCCCGTTTAATATGCATTCGCGAAACTTAATACATATTAATGTACCATTCCGCGATTTCGATTTAAATCTAATTTCGTTCCGTGAATCAACGACGAGATTTACATTTAAAAATCCATGTGTAAAACCGAAAGCTTCGTGATTCGCGCGGCTCTATTTCGATTTGAAAATTCCAAACGAAACGACATTAATTCGCGGTGTAAGTGGTTACGTACAATCACCCGCGGAGTTTTTAATATCGATATCGGTCGATTCGCTAGTCGAGAGGAGGAAAATGTCGTGTTGGTGATTTCGGTGATATGATTGGGGGCAGGTTGGCCAGACGACGCGGTTAACGGAGTTAAGCTGAGGAGTTTGATAGGAGAGCTAAACTACTTAGGTCTATTACAACTTGGACGGAGTTAGATGAGACGCTGCGAGACGTTTCGTCGCGTCGCAATCAGTTCCCATTGCGATCCGTTCTTCTGGGTGTGCGGAATGGCAGAGTTCGGGATCGTGAACACCTTGTCGAAAGTTCCGGAAACTCTACAACAGAATTCGATGAAAGTTGTTAGGAAAAATTAGCGCTGGTCGTTCTTTCGTATTAAAAAAAATTTTCCGTCATAAAACTCTCCTATATTTTTCCTGCTGCACCTCCTAGCCTTGCACTTTTCCAACACTGACTCGTCTCGCTGATAATTATACTCTTCAATGATAATTAAAATTTTAATTCTGCCAGCTTTAATTTTTGTATATTTCATGAAAATTATCCCGGAGAGAAATTCATTTATATATTTAATTTACGCAAATACATGCAAATTTACTTTATAGGTTATTTGTGATTTCTTGTAAAATTACTGTAGGATAATGTCATCGAATTCGCGTAAATTAAATTGCAAACGAGGAAATTGTAAAATTCCATATGTGAACGTAAATGCATTCGATTGAATCATTCAACGATTTACATTAAAGAAGGGGTACATTAATGGCTAAACGTCGAAATGCCTTTTTTATTAGATCCGCTACTCTTATCATCGTTAAGTAACGAGTTTCGAGGAAAAGCGAAATTTAGAGAATTTTCTGCCCTCTGTCCTCGAGAGTTGCAGTGGTTTGTCGACCTATATCAAAAATACATGTACCTCGACGATTTAATTGTACTCTCCATATACTCAACTGCCCTGATGGAAACTGACGAAATGTTTCATTTATGTTTTAATTGATCGATTCTTTTGGAAATTGAAAGTCTAACAAAACGAACCGTTGCGAATGTAATTATTCTCGTAATGAATCCTTCCACTTCTATCAGCGTTTCTCAAATATTTTCCAAATATTTACCTCTCGATGTTTCCATGCGATTCGACTCGAACTTTGTCCGAAGGGTAACTTAACACCCCTGCTGGTACCTCGAGGAAGCATGTTGGTCCACAAGACGGTCCTCCGATGGTTCGTCGAATAGCTCCGCGATTGTTTGCGCACCCTCGGACGCGTCTGAGCGCATACCCGAGGAAGTGGATCCTGGCGGTAACGGTGCCAATTAATTGCTGGAATCCTGCGGTCGAAAACTGTGATTTACGTAACACGCGGTCGTCTGCTCGCCGTTGAGTTGCTTCTCATGCGGAACATTTACATTTGTCGCCCTTAAATTTTAATGAAATTACGCGCGCACCGCTTGTTAACCGGCTGTGGACGTGTTTAATTGGAATTCGTCGCGGACGCCAGTCAAATAATGTAGGTCGCGCGATTTGTTTAATTACGCGAAGAGACGTCGAATAAATATCTCCTTTCATCGTCGAGAATCCCTGGAACGTTGGAGTTTCGAAAAATTACACGTCCCACGCTCACCTTTTCGTTACTTTGAAAGACGAAAACTCAAATGACGTTGAAGAAATTGTAGACAATCGTGGGAGGCTGACGAGAAAATTAAACAATCCCGCCCACTCCGTTTACAGCAGTGGCCCACGAAGGAACCTACTCATAAATTACCACTCACGTTCCGTGTTCCATCTTCTACGAATGTGTCGGAATCACGGAGACCTCGAATCCCGCAGAGAGTCTTCCTATATCACGGAAGAATTATTGCCTCGAAAGCCTGGAGAACCAATGATTCCATTCGCTGCGGAGCTCGCCCGCATACGCGTCGCATTTCACGAGCTGTTTGTGCACGAGGCAATTACTAAATCGGAGCGTGCCCGCATCGGGCCATCGTCGTCGACGACGTGTGCGTTAACTGTTCGATATTGCGCGATATTGTAGCATACGTGCGGTCCAACCTACCCCACTTGTGTTTAAACGGGAGCTTTGGAGGTTCTCGATTCGTATTCTTTCAACGGATAACACCAGTAGAATTAGCGAGCAATGGTCAGACACGTTTTAGAATACCGACATAAATGTTAGCCGACTCGAGGCTTGATGTTAGCGAACGTTGATAAATCGGCAAGAATGATTGGTCGAGCCCCCGTTTAGACCTCGTCGCGACGGCGGATAGATCACTCGAATGATCTTTCCGCAACGACGAGGAGGAAAACATTGTTCCGTGGCGTCGTCACGTTCCGTTCCCTGAAAGCATTCACTCGTGAAAGTTCTCTAGGGTCTGCTATTTCTGAAGCAGCGCAGGACGACGGGGTGGAAACACGTTTCCTCTCGGCAAGCGAGAAAACGTTTCCCTCGCGGAGAGTGCAGCATCTCCGATCACGTTTCCGGAAGTCAAAAGCTTTTCTGCTCATCCATCCTACCGTCGCTTCTCTATCTGGCCGCGTCACGGGTTAATTTGATACAGAAACGACGGTCCTTTGTCTTTTCGCTACGCTAGCGGTGGAAGAATGTCGATATGATCGCGTGGAATGGGGTCGTCGTCGATTGATCTGTGAAAAGTATTTCGGTACACCTCGAAATTGGAACGGTTTGCACGTGTACAGGAAGCGAATTCGCCAAAGAATTTCGAGTCTCGAATTTTTCGAATTTTATTCCCCTCCATAAATCGTACGATTTTCTACAATTTCCACGTTTTTGTTCTTCTTCGCCGTTGAAAATTGCGAGCTACGGAATATTCTATAAAAATCTTTTCGAGCGAGGGAGAACTGGTTTCTTGTCCGATCGAAAATTGAATCATTTTATTTTCAATTCGGAAAGTACTGACGTTTTCGATTCTTCTAACGGTTTCCTTATTTTTCTGTTTCAGGTAAGAGACATAACAAATCTCCGAACGTGTTCGAACTTCTCGGATCCAGCTTTTAGATTCTCGAAAGCGTAAGTCAAATAATGTTCTCGTTTCGCAACGGTATTATTTACCAAGGTCCTCCGTAGACGTTTACGGATCAGACCGTTCGAGCACGTAAAGAAATATCCGTCCAGGCGATCGTAAATGCCCGCTTGTGAACTGTATCGAGCCGCCTCGTCCCATGTATCTGAAATTTATTTCTTGATCCATCGCGCGCCCCTGGAATGCGTAGGTGGCTGTCTCGTAAAACGGGTTGCTATAGCGACAAGGTTACGAGTATCTTGAACCTTCCGTAGACGTCGCGACCCTTCGGGGTATTTTGCCTCTCTAATTCCGATTCCGTGGCATCTTAAAGTCGTTTCAGCCCCTAGCTCTCGCGCGGTTGGTAGGACCGTGCTCCTCGATTCCGTCGAATAACGATTTCCTGGACCGAACTCGCCACAGAGAACAGTGGAAAGGAATCGGTGACCGGGAAAGGCTTCCTTAAATTGGTTCCCGACCTCTGGCTGCAAATCCACGTCGATTTATTCGGGATTTACGTCGGCGGTGATCTCGGGGTGCCTAATTAGTAAAGAGCTTTCTCGTCTTGAGGGATGATAATGGAAGCAAGTTGCTCTACGAGTATAATTTTTAAATAAATGGGCCGCGGGGCTCATCGATACATCTTAAGTTGAAAGTAGTATTATGCTATGCGTTGTGGTACACGAACACCTTTCGATTCGGATATTTCGTAATGTCTGGTCTGACCAAAGCGTTCTATTTCTACTGTAACTATTTTACTCCATTCCTGTTCTCCGAATCCAGTTCCCCATTTTCGCTCCTTCAACAATTCGTCGACCGCATTGACATTCCGCGAGTGTCTGTGCATCTGTCCCGACGGCTACGATGTTTGCCTAACCTATGAGCACACGCGTCTTTCCAGCAAGCCCGAGCCAGAGATCGCGAGGCAAAAGCCGCTCTGGTAAACTCGTGCGAATCGATGACTGCATGCAAACAACGTCGACACCAAGAATCTTGCCTAAAGGTGTTTTACGTATGCAAAACAGAACACTAAAAGCTTTCGAAGCGGAGTTTCGACGCCTGTACGACCGTGTCTATAAGTACGAATAATTTTCGAAGATCGTATCCGTACGAAGTCCCGAATGGCGAAACTTTCGTGTTTGCGGAGGAAATGATTCGAAATAAATAGCAGGCACACGTCGTTTTCTCCAGAGTTTTATCGCTCGAAGTGGAAGCAGGATTCGCTAGTCAGACCACGGAAACGGATCTAGATTTGGTATGCCGCTCGAGAGTAAAAATTAATTCCAGACGTAAACTTTAAGCTGCGCAAGAAAATACAGCCGGCGATTTAAAATTCAGAAACGCAGTAGAAACGGAACCCGTTGGTCAGACCTCACGTACACGGGAGATTAGAATTAATACTTTTCGAGGATGAATATCAGCTCCCGCGATGAATTTAAATGCGGAGGAGCGCGGCACTCTCTGTTTATAATTATGACTTGCAGCTGATACAGAATTTAGTCGGACCACGCAAAAGTCGGCCTTTGAAATTAAATTATAAGGAGCAGGTATTCGCAGTGGAGCGTTTCCGTTGTAGTAAAACCTGGAGCGGTCCGATCGATGCATTTAAAATCTAAAATGAATGAATTCTGTTCCTCGAATCGTTGATCTTGAACACGGATCGTGATTAGGAGTAGGAGTCGGTCTGAGGCGAGGTACGGCTCTAAATTGCTTTCATTAGCATGCCCATCGCGGCGCTGAGTTAAAACTTTCCCTTTGCAATATTCAAACTCGCAAACTAGTAGAATAGTCGAAAGGGTATCCGAAAAACGCTGGACCAGCCAGTCGGCGAATAAACACTTGGTCTCGGAGTGGCCGCCTCCGTCCGTATAACACGGTTTTTCAACTTTAATAAGCTGAAAACCCAGACGAGCTACCCACGCAACCAGTTGCGTCATCTGCACCGCAGATGAAACTTTTCGCATGACGTTTACGCGCTTTGTAACTTTCATCTGTTAAATTGTTACGTCAAAGTCCGTTGGAATGAAACGTATTCGACCATTCTGTGTAGAGGGCACATTTTTTATTTTCATTATACCGTCAATATAAGTTACACTTTCGCCCAGAGCAATATTACACAGATTTTAATTGCAACAGCTTCTTCCAGTTTGCCAATAACCCGTGTTTTTTAAGGAAGATCGCGAACTTAAAGTTCAACCTCTTCTTTGAGGAGCTGCGAGTCCGTCTCTCGCTTTAATATTCGCTGGAACAAAGGGTATCCGAAGGCATTGAACGAAAAAAAGGATTCCCCGAGTCGCTAAAAAAGTTATTAACGAAGTGAATCGCGGAGCAGAGTTTTTCTCGGTAAGAATTCCAGAATAGGGAGCCTACAGTGTCCAATTAATGCCGAATTGTATCTTATCGGAAAAGAAAGAAGGGAATTCGAGCTCGCGGTATTAAAGAGGTCTCGAAGTAAATATCGGGTACCTTCGTTTCATTGGGTGACCACATTTAGCTGGTCTTAGAACGTGGAAAGCACGAGGAAGTAGGAAAAAGTAGCGGAGGGTTGCAGAACGAAGGGAGGCTGGCAATCGATACTCGAGAGCCTTCGTTTCTCCGCGACTGATTCCAATAACAAACTATTCGCTCGTTCCAATTTTACCGCATAAAGGATCCCGGATCCGCGCAATAAAATCAGAATACGTTTCCTCGGGCGACATTGTCGAGTTTATCTTTTTTATTGAAACGCAAACATCGGGTACGACGGATTTCCGTGGTGCTTCACCTTGTGAAATCTCATCAGACCTCGCGAGGAAATCGTCGTAACGAAATCTTCGATTAGCGGTGGTTCTTGTCTCGAAGATAATGTTTCTTATTCCGACTACGTTTCGACCTGCCCTCGGCTCTTTCTCCGAGACAAATTAAATACATCATTCATAATTAATTTATAATAACGAAATTAATTTGTTCCCGAAGTGGACCTGGGACGAGGTCGAAACGTAGAATGAATAATAAAGTTTGCATTTCAGGGAAGAGAATTTTTCCTAACCAAATTGAGTTTCCTCTCGCACCCAAGAAAAGGTAGATTAATATCCCTATCTTGCTAACTCACTCAAGATTACGAACATAAATTGTGAATTCGAATTGTGAGTTTCGATATTCGATACCTCGCTAGTTCATCTCTGCGCGCAGGTTTCTGTTTTGATTGAAACGGTACGAGAATAATTAAATTTTAAGGACCTGCCATTGTATAAACCTGGAACGTTCGTTGGCAGTAGAGCGATCCTGCCTCCTCTCAAAAGGCTCGTTCCCGTCGGAGTGACAAGGATGAGTGGGGTTCCGTCCAACGGAATCGATGCAAGGACCATTCGCTCCCCCGAAAGCTGAGTCCAAAATCGGGTCAAGGTTTCGTGGGAACCTTCAGGACCCACGAACTCGAAGAATGTTTGCACACGTGCCTGCTTGTGTGCTACCACGTGCCGTGCTTCTTGTAGCTCGTTTCTTGTCATTTCGAAGAAGTTTTATTTTATTTATCCACGTGACGAGGGTACGAATGAAACCAACCTCGAGCGTACGGCGATTTCCTCGGTTTACGATTACACGGTTGGTACTCGAACGTAGAAATCAGTCGGATGTTCTAAAACGTATCTTTTATCGGATGATAGAAGCAACGTCAGTATATTTCATATCTCGTTTTATAACGTTTTTAAAGAGTATCGATGGAGGAAAGTAAGCAATTACCTCTGAGCCGTGTCAGATCGAACACGGCGCGCGGTCTGACCAAAGCATTCCACTTCTACTGCGAGCCATCTAATTGCGCGTAACTGGCACCTACTCTTTCTAATTAAAATTGCCTGGTTCGTTGCAGGTATTGTTTGCTTTGCCATTACTCGCGAATAAACATTGCAGATACACTTTAATATCGATATTAAAAATTGTTTTTCTCAAAGTAAATATGTTACGTCGAAATGAAATGAAATTGTTGAAAAAAAGAAACATCGGGAGTAGGAGAACAATAATTGCCAATGTTTCGAGGAAAATGTAAACAATTGACGGTGACACGTGCAAGCGTAAACAGGCTAATCGAAACTGGTATTTATTCCAATCGAGTGCAGGGAACGAAAACAGAATCCACGTAAATACAGGGTCGCGATAAACAAACATCATTCGTCATTAAGTCGTCCAACGATCAACACGTAATTTGCACGTTGTCGAAAACAGCCAAGTCTCTACCAAAACGTGACAACAATATTATACATATTGCAAAGTTAATGGATCTCAAATCCATCAAATAATGTTCATCGACGCAATTATACAAACGCTAATTAATACGTTGTATAATTAGCAATCGTCGAAGGCGAATCGTTCTGTCGGTTATTTTAGAAATCGATGAAACAAGGCTCGTAAATATCCTCTCGGTGATAAATTTACATTTCCTCCGCTTCTCTGTTAATCATCGTTTCAATGTTAGGGGTTGCATTTTTATCTACTCTCCCCCATTTTTGTATGCCGCGACTCGTTATTACAATACGTCGCGGGAAGGACAAACGAACCGATGAATCAACTTTTTCGCATTGTACTTTGTCGAAGAGTTACGACTTCGCAAACAGTTACGAGGATATTCTAGTTCGAACGTGAGAATGTGAGACATTTTATTCGTCATACCTTAGCAGAGTATTCTGAAAATTCCAAGTCATGCGAAACTGAGAAAAATGATGTTTGAAAATCGCTAGACTAGAATATCCCCTTAATGCTTCCTTCGCCACGTTTTCGAAAGGGAAACACTCGAACAAAAGTTCCGATAAAAATGTCCGGCAGGATGGCTTTGAATCGTGAAATGTTTTGTACCAGTGTCGACGTTCGAGCCACGAAAAAGCGACGTGAGAATGCTGGGAGTCGGTCAAGGTTCCGCGAAGGGAGCTTGGAAGAAACGAATATCGCCGTTACAACGAAACGGAATTCCTTTTATATGCTCTCGAATCCGTTCGCGAAAATTTATTGTTCCGGGGGGACGACGAGTCGATCGACAATCAGTTTCTCGCTCTTTCGGCCGCGTGTTTGTTTCACCGGAATTGTTATAGCTCCCGTGCTCTTCAGGATGGGAAGGGAAATAAACGTTCTACGCGAATGAATTCTTAGGAAGGGCACATACAACCGTTAGGAGCTTTTATTTCAGCAGCGCTTCGAAACTTATTCTTCAACGTCGAGCGAAACAGTTCGTATTTGTTCCTCGAGCTCGCGTTCCGTGGCCTGGTATTTAGACGACACACCGTAATCGCCTGGGAAAACTACGGCGCGTCACCTTTCCTCGCGTACGCGAAATCTGGTCAGGGTCAATCGTTTTGCGTTGGTGTTCTTTGGTGTTCTGGGTCTACATTTATAAGCATTGATGCCCAGCCACGTCGGCCGTTCGGTCCACCAGATGTCTTCTAACGTCTCTCTTTCCATCTTTCGTCGAAACTCGGTCAGGGTTGCTTCCTGCTTCCGCGGTTGAAAGCCGCGTTTATCGGCTTCTTCAAAGTTTCATAGTCTCCGCCACCTTTCCCTCGTTTTTCTTTGCCGGAGTTCGATCGGGTCCCTTGAATCATTGTTTCTGGTCACGTTATCGACGTTCGTCGCGCGGAGTTTCCATTGTCGAGGCGATTTTATGTGGGAAAATGAAGTTCCCTGGAAACTCGAATGGAGATCTCCTTGTTACTCGAAGAAGCGTCTTTGTAACCTTTTTTCTCGTAGAGGGTACGCACGGAAGATTCAAGTTTTAATGACTTTTGCTAAAGAGCCATAGTATATAATAGTTTCGTGTATATTAAGTTGAACTCATTTAATTATCAAGCTTGATCATTGTGTCACTCTTGGAAACGTAGATGTAGACGTCGTTCATAAATTTAAAATTTGTGTAAACGCATTCCAAAGCATCCAAAAAATAATTGACGAAGATTCGCGGACAGCTTTACTCGTTTAAATTTTTTTTTTTCGACGGGCCCACCCTCTTCGTCACGCGTCAAACTGAAATTCGTTTAAAAATGTACCCACCGGAGGCTCGCATTGTCGCGGGTGACACACGTCCGAGTGGTGACGTTTATGAACGAAGTCACGACGAGTCTTTCGTGTCACGCGCGGATCCTCGTCCGTCGGTGCACTAATTTGCATGATTGAAAAACAATTTGGCAACATAGTGTTTATTTGTATATCTATATTATACGTAGCATTCATTTTGTATACTTTTATGTTATCGCGATCTCATTTACATTCCAGCAAGACCAATCGTCGATTTTTCACTCGAAATTGCGATCCACGCGAATCCGTTTTGCCATTGGTTGTCACTCGACCAGGTCTTGGTCCATTTTTCTTCGATCTGCAGTTTTACCTGTAAAAGATTGGCTCTGTTGCAGAAGCGCGCGGGAGAACAGAGATTGATACGATGCTCTTGATAGATTGCAAATCGTCCGCGAAAGTATTAGGTACGGTAGCAAGGCGCTGCTCCGCTCGACGTCGCGCAACATCTTTATCCTATCGACAGACGAGATTTTTCGATTACGCTCCTCTGTTTTCCTCAGTTTCAATCGAAACGTATCGCGCTGCACGAAATATTCATCGAACCGTGTTCCACCCGGAATCGAGAAGGTGATTTCGACAAATCGCTGCGAGAGCGTCGTAGGCGGTTTCTCGTTTGTCATTTTGGAAACTGAGTAATTCCTCTGGCGGATATTATTAATAAATCTGTCCGTTTTTGACAGGATCGTATATCAAAAATACTGAGACGAAATACTCCAGCACCCTAATGGTCCTCGTCTCGAATTTCCGTAGTCGAGAAAATCTCGAGGATGCTTCGTCAGTTGCGAATCTGGCTTTCTCCCTCTCGAGTTTATAAATTCAGTTTATATGCACGTTCGTGTTCATAAATTTAACTATGAAGTATAAACTATGAATACTTCATCGCGTTATTCGTTTCCACGCGAGGAATCGACGCAGGTTTCCAGTGAATGCTCACGAAAAGATTATCGCAAGCAACGTTCCGCGTTTGCATAACTCGCGACGGCGTTGCCGCTATTTCGACGCAGCGATTCGCAATTTCTTTAAGGTTCCCGAGGATCGAATGCAAAATGTTAATAATAAAAAAGTTTCCTCCGTTTCGCTAAAAATCTCGTCGTCGATTGAATGAGGCAGCTGAAAGTTGTCGATGGAAGTTGCTCGTATTCCATTCGTATCGACGCATTACGGACTCCGGTTGAAAATCACAGTTGACCTTTCGAGATTTCTCTGAAAATCCAAACTTTTCAGTGCCGCGAGAATGGCAACTACGGTCAAATGGAAACTGTGTATCGAATGTTCCGCTGACGAACTGGCGATTGAAAGTAATCGCTTTGGTTGGAATTAAATTCAATTCGGTGCATTTCAACGTATCAAATGTTTATCGCGATAACGCGATAGGCTTGGATGGAATTCGATATCTCCTATTCGTCGGTACTTAAAATACGGTGGAATATGTATCTCATCGTTAACCGAAATATCTATCTCCAAGCAAAGTCGTTCATCGAAATTGTCCATAAAATAGAAACGACTTCCTCGATGTTCGAGTGTCCTCGAAGTGTGTCCCCTTCGAATATCGACGATCGCACGGTAATCCTTGCACGACATAACAAGATTGGTCGTCTTGGGAACTCGAAATGTTCGATTTAAAGGAGTTTACCTACTCGTTGAGCGATCCGTCGCGACTGCGCTAGGTAATCTTTGGAAGGCGAATCGTAGCTAGAATTGCAACTCCTTCGAGGAAAATTACGGTGCGCGTTCGTCGACGGTAAACTGCTAACTTCTATCTGGACCACGGGCAGAGTTGTTTCTAGCAACGTTTATTGCGCCCACGGTCAATTAAGTCTTGCCTCAACCCCCTTCGACGTCAATGTTTACATTTAAGTAAAAGCAGCTGCAATACGCGTGTATTTCAATTCTATCGCGATATTTATCGATAGTATACGTCAGGTTGAACTCGACTTCCAGCCAGTGCGTTCGTTTCACTTTTTCTTTTACGAGCGTGGTAAAACTGACTTCTTTACGACACGCCTACATTTACGAGCTTCACCCCGGGAAAATTGTTTATGCAGAGGGTTAAGGCGTGATAAGGTGCATCGTCGAATGCGCGCCGCAATTAATAGTGGGCGTTTATTTTAATTGCACGCGGAAACTGAAGTTCTTTCATCCAGCGGCGCGTTTAACGCGCTGAAATTCATTTGCGTGTTTCTGTTTCTGGTGTAACGAGGTGGAAAGAAACCTGTGGATAAATTTGCAAGTTGATAAACAAGGCAAAATATTATTTTCAGCGACTGTCGCCCGGTTTTTCCTCGGGGAACGATGGAGTACCAATTTCTGTACTTTAAAACAGATCGTAGCGCGATTAAGTAGTAGTGGACTACCGCGTCTGACCATTGCACGTTGTTTCTACTGATATCGGAGACTGCGACTACTCCTACCTAGAGTTATTTACTCTACCTCGCTGTACATAATCCGATATTCTAGTACGTCGTCGATGTCACGAAACATCGCAATGCTTAAATAAACCATTACCTCATTGTTTTCAATTTCCATTGAAATTCATCGCGTACGGCAGAACTTTAAGCTCGGAATAAATTCTGAAATTCTCGAATCGGCTTACAGCGAACGCTAAAACCAACAATAGAGGTAATCCGCTGTATTCGTGGCTCCGTCTGACCTTTGAACGTTCAATTTGAACCGCAGCGCGTAAAAAAGACCGGCGAGAAATACCAAAAAGCGTCGAAAAGCCGAAGTTCGTGGTCGAGAGCTGCAACCTTCCGCGCGTCATCCCCGTTTTTCGAGCGTCGACGAAATTTTCAATAACAAAGCCACTTTTGTCCGCGGCGCCGGGCGCGGTAACGGTCGTGTAAAATCCCCTTTCGACACTTGCTCGCGCGTAGGAAACACCCTCGCGGCTGAACGGAGGTAAAGAGGAGCGAAGAGAGAGAGAGAGAGGGTTTACGAGCGTGAACGAGAATTCATTCGTACGGAAATCCGAGCCCACGACAGGAGCGCGTAAGTGATCCGTGAATGGGTCATTCAGAAGAGACGACGTCTGATGCCGAGGCCTCGCATTCTAATTGAAGGGTGCTTCCACGGGTGCCTACTTAGCCCCGGCTTTTCGTCACCCAACCACCCTCCCTCTGCCAGACTTTCTCCTGTTTCCATTGTGACAGCCTTTCCAAGCAGTCCACCACCGTCGGAATTACTCGCACGGTTTTTATTATCTCGAGCACGAAACTGGGCGACTTTTAAACTGTTTCGGTTGTTAAAATTAAAGGCGAACGTAGATTTTTATAGTTAAATTTACCTATGCATAACTCCGGGTGGTAGTTAATTTGGTAATAGAATATTATCGCGCACGAAGACTGGTCTAAAAAGTGTAGCAAAAATTTGAAACGATCCTTTGCTTGCAACAATCGATCCTTCTGTTTACCAACATGTTGTTATCCGGCATAGCAATAATATCGAAAAAGTTTACCTCGATGTGACACACGTGTAGCCGTGGATACTCCTAACAATGGAGCCATAACAAATACATCAAAGCCTTTACAAGCGAGAAATATCCTGTTTCGGAAAATATTGCCTTTCACGGCTCAAAAAATTCACGGATAACCGCGTGTGGCAGATAGCGTTTCAACAAATTTCACATCGCTCCGCAAAGTGTACATGTCGGCATCGAGATACAGGAAAATGTCGAACACTCCTCGTTGAAAATGTTACAATTGTAATCGTCCTCGAGTAGTTACAATTTATTCTACATTATTTAAGAAGAAGGATAATAGAGGTTCCATAAAAGAATTCGTAATTTGAACTGCAATTCAAAATTTGCAATTTGAAATAAATTGAAGTCTTGAACGTGCAATTTCGTCCGCGGCCTTGCAGTGCGGCATAATTATTATCGGTGAATAATTCCGTCAGTGAAATGAAGTTAAACGACACTATCGACTACCTATTGTACTGTGAGAAACAATGAAGGTCGTCCTGGTCGAATGCTATCGATACATCAAGGTTCCAGTCTAAAGCTCAAACAGAGGAGTAATGGAAAAAAGTTGTCTAACCGGGGCAAAGATAAACAAAAGTGAAATATATTCATCGAACCCCCGGTTACTTTTCCTTCAACCCCTAATGGCGCAGAAATTCACGTCCGTCCCGAACGTCGATCAAAACCATCGAATTACATCACAAGTAACGCGCGAAAAGTTCATATAAAATTATGCAAATGTGTTCGAGACTTCGACATACAGATACCAACATTTTTACTCCGATCTCGAAACCGTTTACTCGGTCGCGTTGGTCGAATCAACCATCCCGAGGACATGGACACGCGAACTCGTCTAATTCTCCTTTAATCTCGAGTGACGAGGCTTTCGTTGGGCGCAAAAACCCACCCCCACCCCCGACGTCCAAACGGTGGCTCGTCTCCTCAGCGTCTCGCCTTCCTTCTTCCGTGGAAGATCCCAAGGTCGTCGGGTCTCGTCGAAGTCGAGGCCACGCGCGTCCACGGAGGATGCACTCGCGTCCCTGGTAGAACCACGTCGACCAAGCAGAGGAGAGCGAGAATGATCGATACTGCTGATACACCGGATCCCGATCGGGTGCCGGCCGGCGTTCCCTCTCTAGCCTCCCCTGCCCCCGCGCGTGTCTCGGCACACAGAAGGGCGAATTTCGTGTCTCCTGTTCCTCCTTCCATCAGCCAATGGCCCTCTCCCGCACTCCGACCACCGGCTGCGCCCCCTTGGAAAATGAAAAGGCCCCTCCACCGCTCGAGTTTTCCAGTAACGATCGGTTCCCTTGCCCGGGGTACGAATAGCGGATAACGCGTCGCCCCTCTACCCTCATCCTGGCCGCCCTCTACCGCCCTACCTAGCGTCCTCAGGCTCGGATCGGCGTCGCGCAGCACCCTTGCGTACTAACCTCGACGCCGAGGGGCGGAATTCTTACCTGCAGACGAGCGAACGATGCACGCTCTTTTATTTTTCATGTAAAGAATTTTCATGGCACTTTTATGGTAGGGAAACACGTGCACGAACACGTAGGGAGTACTTAATTAGTCGATTAAGTAAGAAAGTAGATGAGGAGGAGTTCTAATTGCATGTTACATAAACAATTCGCTTACGTAGAAATTGTGGAAAACACAGAGATCGATAGATATCTCTAGCTATCTATTAGTCGCGTAACTCTGAGGTGTACCGTGTTTATATAATTCGTCTCGTGTGGTAGTCGCCTGGGGCGGAAACTTTTGGAGCTATTTGATCACGAATATGGGAGGGTCACTGTATTCGCCACTCATAGATTAGGATCTATCAGCCGCGTCTGCTTTCGTCCACGTCGATTAGCGTGTATCCACGTGCACATGGGTTGAAAGGTACCTGGGGGTGGAACCTGACGAGAATTGATGAACGAAAGTGTACGATGGAATAAAATCCCCGACACGTGGTCAAAATGCGTTATTAAATTTGTTCGCGAAACGATACTGGAATATATTGGCCTATCGTCTAAATATGAAACGCTGAAAAATTTAGCTGCAGCTCTTGCAGTTACATCCTCGCTGCACAGCTAAACTATATCGAAAAGATTATTCGCGGTTTCCTCTGTTCACGAAGGACTCCTTGACGAATGCGCAAGCTCTCTTACCTACCGCCCAATTATTCGAGGGAACTCAGGAAGCCAGAAACAAAAGCCTCGAAAGTTTTCGCTGAAATCTCACTTGGAAAACTTCAAGAACAGTTGCACGCGCGAATCTGTTACATTTTCGCCTTATTTCGCCGAGATCTATCGCGAGAGGTTTCCATCCCCCTCGGTATAACATGAAAAATAGCTTTTCCTCAAAGTCCCAAGGTGTTTCTTCGTCAATTTGATATAATGACTAACGAAGGAGAATCGAACCTAATTGTGACAGTAATTTGCATTATTTTATATTCGTAATGCAATACTTTCCTTGATAATGAATCGTATTCGCGTTTGGAATATCGATGACTCGGTTCTTTGAATTTTAAACGAGAGGATGTTCGCAGTAGTTGGTGATCGGGGTATGGATACTTTGTAGAACTGCTTCCGGAATATTTCTCCACCCTCGGAAGTTTCACATTCGTATTGAAAATTTCCCCTCGCGTAACCATTCAAAAATGCATTCCATTTTATTGAAATTGTGAATGATTCGTAAATATCCCCATACCTTTGCATCTACTTTGAAAAGTTCACTTGCAATATCGATACGTACTTACACGTCTAAGTCTAACGGTCGGTGTTACAATCTTCTTTGAGAAACTCTCTCCATCCCAAACGAAGGTTTATCGTTTATTACGATTGATGTGCCCACTCTCACCCTACTCGAAGCTCTTTAAAAACGAAGAATAAAATATCTCACAGTCCCTAATCGTCCTGGGAGCGATATCCGCCCCTGCATCGACCCCCAACAGAGCCAAAGCTCCTCTTCGCAGCCAGCATCCCGACGCCCACGCGTCTTCGAAGCCCGATCGCGGTGCTGGAGTAATTTCCCAAGTTGCGCGCGCACCTCTTCCGCGATCGGTGGGTGCCACCACCCCCGTCGCGGTGCTCGGCGATCTTCGGACGCGCTCGTACGGCCCGCGACGAAGAAAGACGAAGAACGAAGGTCCGTCAGTACCGTGGACGCTCTTCCGCGGAGCGCACCTCGATCCGAGCGTGGATTTATCGCTCCTCACCCTTCGCGCGCGCAACTGGTGATCGATTCGCACTTCCGCCACGGGTCGGCCGCCTGCGAACTCTCTCCGGGATCTGTCAAGGTCACTCGGTGACAGCGAGAGACACCGTGCAGGTGCACGCCAACGGCGACTGGGTGTCCGCGTGCTCGTTCGAGGGGAAACGAGATTTTCCAGTGGACGTAACAAGGGGTGAACTTCGCGGACGATTTACGCGCGCAATTTGTGAGATTGATTCAGTGATCAATTGAAAAGTTTTTGTTTTATTTTGTTTTTTGAAGAAGTAATAGGTGGAACAACGATTTAATTGAATATATTCGATATCGTCGTAGTGTTGAATAATCTGGTACAAATTCTTCGAATTGTAATAACGTCAATTGTGCACGTGCGGGTTTTTTTTTTTTTTGTTTTTTTAAATAAGGGATTGTGCTCGACGATACAGTCACCAGATTCTTTTGACAAATTTAAATTGATGCTTCCTCTGGGATTCAACCCTTAAGTCATTCGAGTAATATATTACCTCGTTAAATATTTGCGGGCATTCTTCAAATTCGCGTTCCTTTACCGTAAAAAATAGTACCAGGTTATTCTTCGCGCCTATGTATCTAGCTTTATGCAATTTCTCGCGTTTAATCGGGCCATAGTCAGTGCTAATTGCCATGTGCTAATTTAATATAGCTGTTTCGTGACCTTCGTGCAACTCGCGTTCGCAATAAGCGTTTCATAACTGTCACACATACGTAATCACAGTTGCTTCGAGTGTCGTAGGCAGCGAAATCTCCTCTCGCATTCAGTTTAATTCGACTGTCGCGTCTGTTAAACGATTGTAACGCGAGGCTCGGTTTTGGAACAAACGCAGACTCTTTACTAGGTTTTCAACGTTGAAAGGGAGTATTCAAAACAAAATATTGTTCCCCGGGGGGGCTCGTTTTGTATCGTTTGATCGTTATCGACGTCTCGAAACAGGTGCAGCTTTTATTAGCGTTGAAACGATCCCTGGAGGACGTCGAAGCGGCGGATCAACGACTGCTAATTAAAAGTTTCTCGTCGGCTCGTTTTCAGTCGCCTGTCTCGTTCAGATGCAACTGGTGTTAAAATTATAAACTTCGATTGCAACGACCGATCGATACAAACTCTGCGAAGATACAACCACGGACACCCAGTCGCTTCGCGGTCGAAAAGTTTCCATTCCAAGCACTGTTTGATTCGAAAGTCAAATGTTAACCCTTTCGCAATTTGACCCTTGATCGATCATTGAGACTGAAACGAGGTAAAAGTGAACGAGTTGTGTTTAACAATCTACTCGGGGCAGAGTGGAGGGGAATAATTTTTTGGTCTATTAATAATTCGTTTTGCACAAGTGCCATAAATAGATAAAATCCGCAGTCATGATTGTGCGACGGAAAAGGATTTGCAGAGAAATATTTCAAAAAAATGCTCTAATAAAAATCACCCAGCAATTGCAATTTTATAAAGCGTCCGCGAAACTTTAACGCTTAATTGGTTACCTTTTTTTCCATTCATATTAGCCTGACAGTTAATTAAATTGTTATCTTGAAAGGGTAGTTTAAACGTTTAACGTTATAATGCGTAATTTTTCCTTTTGTCGCTTTCAGTGGTACGGTAAAGGATTCAAAAGTTAAAGTAGACAGAACGTAAGAGCCCCCCGGCGTTGCAATAATCGTGCCGGTTCACTTCTACCGTTTTTCATTGAATTTCGACGAAACAGTTTCGCATAAAGCCATCGATCATATGCCATCTTTCTCTCTATCAATCAGTGCTCCTTGCGAATCGGTTAACATGTTCAATGCGGCGTGAAATTGAAAGCATTCGATCTTCGAGAAAATATTTAGTCGCTTCGAACGTTTGCTATTTATAAATGTGTCGGTAATAACGTTTCTCCATAGTCCAATTTCGAATTAAATGAATTGCTTTCATTTTCGCTGAAGTTCAGGCATTGATCGACTCGGTAATATTCGCTCCTTTCTCACGATCTTAAGATCACATCACCGATCATTATATCACTAACGCGATGGCACCCTTTTCAACCCTTTGCGTTCGATACGTCATCCACAGTGTCTTCGCTTATTGTGTCGAAAGTATTAACTTGAAATTAATTAAGTATCAACTCGATTTAAATGCAAATCGAGCGCAGAGGGGTGCCTTCGTGGACTCTCGACATCGCCTAACTCGCTTTTCGACTCGTTCTCGACAGTCTCCCCCGCGTCATCTGTCATGAACCTCACAGACCTTATCGCAACCATAATTCACCAGTGACGAAAAATCCCCCGAAAAAATTGTGTCGCCTCTACATCGATCCATCTCCTAGATTGATCACGTGCGCAAAAAGAAAATATCGTGATCCAGGAATAGAGCAACCTCGAGCCGCGATTTTCCCATCCGGTCGACCTGACCGGTCGACGAGATATAACGGGCGAGGCAGTAGCGAACAAACACGAAATCCCAAAAGGAGGAGATGAGTGGGGTCGGTTTCCTGGCGGCCGTGAAAACGTTGGCGCCGGGCAGCCGCCGGCGTAGACGCTGCGAGAAGCAGCAGAAAGTCCTGGAGCTTCCTCCAGGATACACGATGCAACCGGACGTCGTGCCCTGTTGGGACGCGGCGCCCCCCATCACGCCCCCGGCCGCGTTCCTGCCCCCTGGATACAAAAAGGGCTTCTCAGGTGAGACTTCTGCTTAACTTCGGCTAGTTTCAGAAACTAGTTTGTGAAACTTCGCTTCCTGGCTTGGAAAATTTCTTGGGGGAAGGTAGGGAGGGTCGAGGAAGTCGCGTTTTTTGTTCTCCAGGTGGATGTTGCCTTCTGGAAGCAGAAGAAAACTAATACATTCTGGCTTCCTAAAGAAGACCTACAATGAAATTTATTCGAGTTGGATTATCTTGGGAACTCGAAGAAAAATTTTCTCGTGATTTTTCACCGTACGAGTGACCTATGTTTATACTCGTTGAACGCGTTCAAAATTACTAGCTTGTTTTTTCCGTTGAAAAATTGAGAAGTCTGCGCTCCCTATCTTCGAAAGTTACAAAATTTGAACAATCCGCAGTCTTGACAAAGGATATTCAAATTTTAGCGGAGTTCTTCTTATGCTCCAATTAGAAAATTTAAAAATGCAGGAAAGGTACGAGTTCCCTTTTCAATTACGAATGGTCAATATTGAAAAAGGGTTGTAAGGATCAAACTTTAGCTCCCTGATTTTTCATTTTGTTAATATTTAATCTTTAATATAGACCCAACGCGTAATATACTTGACTTATGGCCTTTTGAACTGCGAAAGAGGACGAAACGAATCGTTTTCGTCGCCCACGCTCAAATATTGATATTCCTCGTCGGTGTTCATTATTTAAAACGAACCGAGCTGTTTATTTACCGAGTTTCTGTGGCGTCGATAGCAAACCAACCGCGAAATCCCTTTTCTCTCGAGTCCTCGTCTGGTCGTCGAACGTAAAAAATAGAAACGCGATATTTTCCCACGTTTTTTCGTGGACGTTGCTACAGTTTATTTAGAGATAGAGATCCGCCGTGTCCCCAACTTGTACAAAGCGAAAAGAAAACCTCTTGCAATCACAGCTTCGATTCCGTTTCAATTTGGAATAACGGAATACGCAAAGTCTGATACGATCTTGTATTGAATTACATTTGTTAAAAGTTTCTACATTATTCGTTGCCATTTTTGGATGTCTTTGAATTTTTATTTTTTCTCCCGCTACGATGAAACTGTCCGATAAAAACCGAACGATCGTTGTCGCTTCTGCAGCCTCGACTCGGACGAGTATTCGTTTTTTAATGGCCACTTGGCAATCGCGGTTTCCTAATTGCCAAAATTGAAAACGTTTTCAGAGCCTCGCGACCGCGAAATTGGCAATTAGTCATTTGGGTTATGTCGTTTCGCCGATTACGCTTTATGGAGAACTGTGTCGTGTAAACACGCGTACCCGATGAAAATGTAAAAGTATTCGAATCGCGAATCGTTGTGGCTCGTTGAAACGAAACGCGATAGTAAACCGCGAGTTTTATATTCGAATATATCACCGCTGGAAATATTCGATCGTGCGTCTGATAAAGCAACGATTTGTTTTTATTCAGCCAGAGTCGCGACGATGTACAAAGTATTTTATGGAATACAAATTTAAACCACCAGTGAAACATAAAATATATTTTGCTCTGAATATCAAAGCTAATAATTATAACCGCGAGCCAAAAAAAAGAAAGTCTCTTAACTTTCGTAACAAAATTCAAAAAAGAACTCCTCACCACTTGAACTTGAACTCGTCATCGGATGTCTGCCTCTTTTACCCCGAAGGTCAACAACATTCTCATCGTCGACCCGTCGCGTCGAGACGGTCTCGTTGGATCGTTCAGTCGTCTAGAAAATGTCCAATCGAATTTCGCGACCCCGAAATCGAATGGCAAACACGTTCCACCCCTATCCTCGTTCCCAATGGGCGTCGAAAGCGTCGTTGGCTGACCTTTATCGACTTAACCTTTCACCCTCTGAACCGTATGATTATTTTTAAGAACATATTAGCTCTATTAGCTTTGTTCTTTACCGCCACTTGAAGTGTATTTTACGCTTGGAGTGGAGCATATCTTGTCGAAGATGAGGATGTCTTTGTAAATTTATATCAGGAAACGTAGTCGATTAGTCATTGTTAAAGTTGTCAGTTGTGTTCATCGAATGTCGAAGAACAGATGTAGAGAAAAGAAAGCACGCTAATGTAAGCACATCGAAGATGAACATTCGCGTACCAAATTACGCATGTCAAACGATACCTGTCTCGCCATCTGACCGATTTTTTGGCGCGAGAACGAAAAGGAGAGTCGAACCGGCTCGGCTGGTCGAGTTCCCAGAGTTCCTCCGTTCACAGCTTATTAATGCGCGTCCCGACAACTGGGTCGAATTTTTCATTGATGAATCACGGAGGCGCCGTGAACGAATTTCGGTGCTCGTCCCAGTTTCGTCGCGAGGCGGTTCCCTTTCCCGCGATCCCCGTGTCTCCGTTTCGATTCTCAAATATTCTCAATTCGTTTTCAAAGAATCGCAATTACAAAAGAACGTCGATGCCAGATCCAATTTTACGGAAGGGAGACAGAGTGATCCGCGGCGACGCGGTTCGATTTCATTTCGGTAATGGCACGGACGTGTTTGATCAGCGATTTCACGAATCGGTACACTGTTTGCCGGGCTGGTCGGTTCGTTTGATCGATGGCTCGATTCGCTTCTATTTACCAGCGGACTTTGGGCTAAATGATATTTAAACTCGCGCGTTGCGGTGAACTGAAAACGAGGCCCGCACCGACGATCCCAAAGTAATTACGATGCTGCAGAAAAATCGGGCTCGTGCAACCACTGGCAACGTTCCAGTGTGCGAGACCTGTACTTTCGTGTAAATTTAAACTTTCCCCGCAGGAGTTTTAATATATCCGCGATACGTGGAAGCATTTCGGTGTTCGAACGCCAGCGTCATCCATTCATGAAGTTTCGCGAACGAGAGGAAAGACTTGCTCGCGTTTCCTTCCTCGGTTCCATCTTTTTCTGGCTCCCGAATTCGAAGAAATAGTTCGATTAGAATTATTTCGGTGAAAACCGTACCCTGAGAAAACGTTTCGGATCTTATTGCACAAAAGAAATTTACGGAATGTTCCTGTTTCGCGTCGAGTACGATTGTTTTCTTTGCTTTTCGGCGTTTAACAAGAATTTTAATTACGAAATCGATTTATCTCGCTATCGTCCGTTAATCCACCGGGGAACAACGTCGGCTGCGAATGAATTGGAACTTTCGAAGAGGGAATCCACGATCGCGGAATGTTTCCTGTGCAAATCAAGGAAAATTGTTCCCCCAATCTTCGTCGAACTACGACGAACGGCTTCCATTAGAATAAAGGCGAATTAATTAAAAACTAAAAAGATGAAACGTTGAACATAAATTGCTGATTTTATTTTTAATCTTTGGAGCTTATAGCAATCGTAAACATTTATAAGAAGAACAAACATATAACTTTTCTTCTTGTAATAAATTTTCCAAAAGTATGGATTATCAGCCTCCGACAGATTGCGCATCTTCGAAATCTGCAAGTTCGAGAAACGACTTCGTCAAGTTTCTCTTTCACCCAGAACAAGCCTATCAATTTTATCGTATACCTAGTCCCTTTTCAGATTTTCCCTCCGGTTGGAAATCTTTCCAACGACTTCTTGGAAAAAAAAAATGAGAAAGGACGATTCGTTACTCTTCCGACAATGGCTGCCTTTGGTATCGTTGCACCCTGAATGAAAATGGTCGTCGCCAATTACGGTTCGGGTCGTGGTGCACGGACGCGAAAACACGAAACGTGGCGACAGGCGAGCGTGTTTTTTCAATGGGTAATAACGAGAACGCGCCGCGTCGAGACGCGTTATTACGCGGGTTCGTTTGTAATAACCGTAACGCGTGGTTTCCATTCATGCGACTCCGGAGCCAGACAACGTCGACGTCGACGTCGACGTTGACGTCGTGGAACTCGATGACGCGTTAGAGAAATTAACGTTCGGCTTTATGGTTGGTCTGTACTTTTCCCAGAGAAGCTGAAACGTAGTAATTATTGTTGATTTATCAGTGTAAAATTTTTCGGAGTAATGGGAAGGATAAGAATTCTCAGTTGTACTATTAATATCCGAGTATTGTATAAAAATACCGAGATTGATTCTCCCTCTGAACCAGGCAGCTATAAAAAGATGCATCCATCACAGAAGTCACGATAAACGATCTCCAACCACGAAAATTAAATTCAAAAAGAGAAATGCCTGAATGGTTGAAAAACTAATCCCAACAAAGAATGCTTTCGCGCAGTATCGAAGAGCAGCCTTCTCGAGGGAAAATTCGTTTCGTTCGTAGGAAAACTTAAATTTCGTTTCGACACAGTTTCCACGTCCCTTCGTCGCGCGACGACAATGAAACCTGCCGGGTATCTGGATGCAACAGATACTTGGGGGAGAATTACCCGTTTCTAGGAGATAGTTACACGATATTCAAGAACCCACGACATCGCCGAGAGTTGTTGCCGGATTGTTGTTAAATACGGTGTGTTTGACGTTTCTGTGTGCCCGCGTGGGTGATTTCATCTCTGTTTCGTCGTTTCGTTCGTGCCTCCGCATGGCGAACAACGCACGGAAGTGTTAACTTCTCGTAATTAAAGCTGCAATTACCCGAATACCCGACGAGACCGGATACCTATTGATCGTGGATAATAATAGCACTCCGTGTTACTCTATTATTAATTTCTGGCTCGCGGATTTCGGCGTCCTGTCTGCTTTTCGCTCGCGAAATGAATCGTTCCATCTCTTCGTACATTGATTCGTTTATCTTTGCAAATGGAGATGGAACGATCCATTTACATACAGGAGATGTAATTTAATAATATTACTAGGGTGTTGCAATGCACTACTCCGCGCGATAGTTATAGTTACTACAATTTTATCGAGCACAACGCTCTCATAAACGCACGAGTAGAATTCATAAATGTCCAAGAGTCATAACCTCAGTCTGGTGATTTCAATGCCACCGGGATGTGGAGCACGAAGAGCTCGCATGCCAAGGGCAACGTTCAACCACCGCGTAACCCCTGATTTCGCCCTGAACTCGCCCGAAACGACGCAGGGTAGCTTCCCGTGGCGATTTATACCGCGGAAAAATATTCCCCTCTGATTTATGACGCACGTTAACGAAGCTCGGGGGAGCGCGCAAAACAACGTGACGCCAATCGAGAACGAGTGGGCGTTCTTTCTTCTGCGTTTGTACGTCACGTGGCCCGTGATAATCTTGACTGTAGTCATTTGCCATTTTGGAATACTCCCACTCGTCGCCTGCGCCATGCGTTTAATTGCTGTTCGAACAACGCGCTGAAAATGTTACTCTGCGTCTCGCGAAACGGTACGTAATTTCTAACGATAATTGTCGACGACCCACGAGTTTTCGACGAGTTTCGAAACGAAGCGTTCGTGGACGTTGCAGAGAAAAAAAAACCATTCTCGTGTTCGTTGGCCGGGAAATTTTAAGGCGTTGGTTAGAATTAGCGAAATAAAATGTTTTCAACCCCCCTATTTGGGAATTTCGTTGTACGTATCTAATCCATGCTCTTTAATTCCTTTTATTCGAAAAGATTTAACCTCTCCTCCCATTAACTTTTCCATTAGTTTTCGCGATATTTCTTCGCGTCGTGTTCAGACTCGAAGAAGAATGAATGCAGGAAACATGGCGGTTCTCCCCCGCGATAAGCGTCGAGAAAAATTAAATGAGCCGTGTTGAAGGAAAGCGTATCGTAAGATGAGGTACTGTTGCTCCGTGTACAGTTACTCGCAAAAATATCCGTCCACCGTACAATGTTTAACATATCTTGAATTCATCCTCATCCAAATTACAGTGATCGAATTCTACGTTAATCTTGCCTTTTTAATCAAAATCTTTATCTTTAATCATACTTTCGCGATGAACTGTATTTTATTACTGTGTTGGCGTTACCAGTACACGGAACAAGAAACGACTTTCGCGCGTTTTATTTTAATTCCGCACGACTTTTTCTCGTCGGACGTTTCTCCGCGGCGTTTCGTTTCATTCTCCTCTTTTTTGTTGCGAATTCAGCTCGCGTGCGCGCGCGTGCCGGCACTGTTTTGCATAATACACGCTGGGTGCAACGACAGTAACCGAGCCTGTACACTATTTGCTGGTGTCGACTGAAAGCCGTTCGCTTCCGTCGAGGATCCGCGTTATAACCGAGCGTTTACTCGTAACCGCGAATCGCTCCTCTGCGGATAAAATTGCGAGCTCGCTCGCTGCTCTGTGAATATTACACGACAGACGAAATCTCGAGTCAGGAGTAGGTTTTCTTCCAGTACTGGAAAGAATACGTTCATTTTTCTTCGTGGTATCCGACGCTTTGATCGATTCTAACCATGTTTTCACTTTTTGTTACAGGTACGTATCTGCCAATCCATACGGTGTCGATAATTGTTGCTAGCATGGGGTAAGTGTTTCCACCGTTACCGTAAGCGGAAGGATCGTACGAATGGAATTCGAAAGGAATCTCCGTCTGTATGTACATTATTTCACTTGAAGAATCGTAAAACGTAGAAGCAAGTCTCGTATTTTTCTATAAAAATATTCTGACGTCAAACCGTTGTCCTGCTTAGATATTCCCGGGGTAAAAAGCGAGCGAATCGAAACTTCCTCTTTAATATTAAAACGAATATAAGGTAGAGAATGTTAACGTCAGAATATTAACTTTTAAGTGGGTTTCGGAACGAGTATGTAGCTACGTTCGTTCCATCGATAATCGATGGCGATGCCAATATCCCGATGCGCGATCGTTTTCATGAGACCAAAATTGTGGATAATTATCGGTCGCCGCGCGACAGCGAACCCTGATCATTCCCGTCGACACTGACGGCTAATTAGTGTCGCGTTTTCGTGAGATCGGTCGACGCTGATTTAACGATAGGTCGCAAATTCCAATGGACAGGATAATTCTACCGAAATTCGAGCTTCCCGTGACGCGTGGTATTTTTATCGGTTAGTTACAGTCTCGAACTGGATTCCTCGTGGGCCAATTATCGTCACCGTTGAAGTATTTCATCGCGCGTTGCTCGAATAGAATTTATCGGCGCCGTTGTTGAGAAATGAATACCGATAACGATTAATCGTTACCCCCCCGCGAGCGATATTCAATTTTAATTATTAAATAGTTCGAGCGGTACCAGGACACCGACTTTTCCCAGATCTGCGGTCGTGAGTCGTATCGAGCGTTTCGCCAGTCGCAGCTGCAGCTGCAACGCGTCTAGCTCCTCGCAGCTGTTTCCAACGAGGCGATAAAAAGGATCGCCGTTTGCCATATTAACCTCTCGCCTCGAATATTCCCTGCGTTGCTGAATTCCATCGCGTATCGAAGCTTCGAGCTCGGGGAAACTCGCGCGGCGATATCACGGAAACGATTATTCCCCGTTTCAGCCAATCACGGTGGCATTACACCGAATGGCCCTTAATCCATTCGCGACCTCGCCTTTGCAAGCACGGTTTGCATCGTTTCTACGTATACGTTACTACTTCGCTGTAATATTTTCGATCGTTTCTACCTCCCGACATGTTTTATCGGTGACCAGAAATAATTTTATTCTAGCTCGATTCGTCGCTTTTAATCGCAAAGGTCAAAAGGTTTCGAATTTCTCGCAACGTTCGCAAGATCTCCGAGGAAATCGGCGAGGTTGCCCTCGTTAGATGGAATACAAACGTTTCGATTCCTTTTAGGCCGAATCCGTGGTCTGTCCGAGGGAGGAAAGGGGTGACTAGGTTACGAGCAGACACGATCGCAAAAGCCCCACGGGGCATTAATCAGACGTTAAACCCACGAAAAGACAGAAGCCGAAAAGCCCCTGGTTTGATCGCGGTCGGCGGTTGTTTTTTACGAGCGCTGATTCCCGAGGACAGAAACTCCTCGGCACTATTACGACCCACTTTTATACGTCGCCCCCTCTCGGTTTTATCCGTGGATCGATTTTCTCTCCGATCTACTACTCGTCGATCGGTGTTCATTGCCGCTAATAAAAAACGGGATACACGTCAGTTGCGCAACGGTGATCGTGATCAAGAATTCTACGGACTTCCGTTCCCGTTTTTCGAGAAAACAATCTTCAAAAACGAGTATAGAAATAGAGAACTAGCATAGAAATTATGCGAAACAAATTTTTTACGACTACTTCTGTTCTGCTTGGAATCGTTTTCGAAACGTTTCCCGCGTCACTCGACTCTAACGTACCCGTGTTTCCGCAATTTTCCGCTAAATCCTCCCCGCTCGAAATTCCATTCGCCTCCGAACGGAACTCCCGAGATGAAGAAGATCCCAATAAAAGAAAACGAAGTGCCCCTTAATTGAAACGCCGCGAATGGCTTCACGGGACCATTTGCGAGAGGTCGCGGTGATCCTGTCGATGGATAAAAATTCATAAATGCGGAATCGACTGAGAGAGCAGTTTACTTATGAAAATAGAATCCTTCCTGTTTTTACGCTTCGCCTCTCGATCGTCACCGTGATCACGCGAAACTGGAGCATTCGCAAAAAGTTGAATTTTTATAAAAATAATAGCGAGTCGTTCAGAGTGATTAACTAATTTTATCGAGCTTCGTCTGTAAACTGCTCTTTTATTCATCGTTCAAACTTTTTTCCAAACTCGACTGTTCGACCTTTATTTTGATCAATTTAGGCAAATGCAGAGGCCGCAATTCCAAATAAATTCCGATAACGGGGGTTGGAGAGTTCGATTCATTCCGACACTCGTCTCAAGCCATGAAGACTTCCTGCGAGCAAATGAAACTCGAGTTTCCCAAGATTGCTGTCGTTGGCTCTCGCATCGCTGAGCATTAGCTTGGTTACGAACTGTCACCGGGTACAGTGAAACCCTTACAGCTATCAGCGAACTTAGGGTGCAAGTTAGTCGGAATATTCTATATAGCCGTATTTCCTCTGTTTCGAACGAGCTGCACTCTCGTTGTCCGAGTTTCCATCTGTGAATCTGATAAGAAAAGATAAGCTGGTCTTTGTCAACTAATTGTAGAGACTTTTAGGAATAGAGACACGTGCTCAGGTATTTTCACCTCTCTTCTAACCTACCGAATCGAATTTTTCTCTTCGCGCCTGCGTTCCCAACTCGTTCGTGAATAATGGAGCAGCCACTCCCATAATTTCGCGTTATCGCGATTTTCCAGAGAAGATATAGCGCTAGTGACGCTCACCTGACACGTTCTTGCGAAGTGATCGCGTTCGCGGTGATCACAGTAGCAATAATGTTGTCGTTGGACAAGGTCGTTGACACTAAATTGCATTTTACAACATACGAACCGAGAGGAATATTTGGTCGGTTTGATTTCCACCGCTCTGTTTGCTCGGGTGGATTTGCATCTCAGTGACACTGTGGTTATTTTTGACAAGGATGAGTAACGAGGTCTGACGAAGTACTGTTTCTTCTTCGAAAGAATCGGTAAAAAAATCAGTCAGAAAAGGAAAACGAGAAGAATTAGTGACGAGGTTTCGATGACAATATTTTAACGAATCAAAGAGTGTACGAGAATACAGAATTCTTCCCGGAAATAAATCGTACAGCGAATGCCATTTGATTCGATTAGCCAAGAGTTGGGAATCGTTGGAAGCAAACAGAGCCCGAGTCAGCCGAATCTCGACTTGCATCAGTTCAGCATAGTCTGAAGCGTAGTGTTTCTACAGTTGTTTAAAACAGCGTACGCAAAGTTTGCACGGAAAGTGTTCACTCGTCGGAAAGACAAAGGGGAACTTCATTCGATATAACAACACAGCCAATTTCAAGGAAACATCGTGCTAACAGTGTTAGAGTCCACCACGTTTCCATTTCGCTTATTTCCCCTATTGCAAGACGAAACTCTCCAGATTCTCTACGGTTCCCAACTGCATTCTTGCCGACTAATTTCTTCTACGTATCCTTTATTCTCTTCTTCTTCGATTGTTATGCTGTACACCGAAGAAGATAGATACTTATCATTCGAAACATGAAAAGTACGATCGATATTCTTTTCGGACTTATCGAACTTTTAAAAAAGTAGTAACCACGTAACTGGCTGGTTGTTAGTCGAATTTGTCTCAAGAAACGAAATTATTGCAACTACCCGAACGCTGCAATTACCGTTGCCTCGAGCCAACGTCGTCATTACCAAGGACGAGCAACGCTAGAGCGGATAATTAATAGGAACATTGGAGGAGTCCGCTTCGAGGGCGGAAAATAATGAGTCGCAGCGGAGCGAAATTAAATCAGAGGGCCTGTATCGTATCGTCTATCGTTAATTACACGCGTCAAGACGCGACGGCAAGGAATGGCAATTAATTTTGAATCGATCGGACGGACAAGTTCCGTTTTCCAGGATTCCCGTGCCACGCAGGAGAGATCGCCGAGCGTTACGTTGGCTTGGTTGGTCGTGGCTTCTCTTTCGTTTCTCGCCCTTTAGCGTAAAGGAAGAGCGATCGATGCCAGGAGGAAAACGCGCCGGTGTCGTCGACCTCGTCGTGACGCACACAGAACCAACCCCACTGCTCGAAATCCGCACGCTCGTGCCACGGAATCGCTCTGCAGCGTTTTCGTCCGTTGTTTGCCGATGAATTTCTGCAGCGATCGCTGGGTTCGCTGGCCTACCAGACAATCGATGGCCTTTTTTCACCTTTCCAACCGATTTAACCCCCGGATAGCTTCCGTTGAGGAGCCTGCCCATTTTGAAACCCTACGAATCGAGTGGTATTTTCGGTCTTTTCTTGAAAAATTAGACGTACTAATTTTTTCAAGCGTGAATCGTACTCAAGCACGAGTGCCCTGTAACGATAGAAAATATATCCGTCCCTCCTCGATTTCAATCTAAATAATTTCGTAGTCTTTTTGATAGTTTTTTCGTTTCGCTTCGAGATTCCACTTACAGATTCGATGGACGTTCCCTTGTCAAATAGAATCTAGACCAAACATTAATTCCCAGATGGTGCTCAAAGTGTCGAAACGAACGAGTATTTAGGGAAACAACGAAACTGCGGCGACGCGTCAGGTCGTTTAATTACGATCAGACCGCCGGGTGTGATCAGAGTTTCGAGTAATACAGTAGTCAAACATTTAACTTGGCCGTCTGTCGCGAACCAGAACCGCCTGGAAGCCCCTCCGCGACGCGTCTGACCTTAGGGCGACCGAAACTACTGCCGAGTCAAACGTTTCTCTCCGCCATGATCGGACTAACCGAAAGTTACGAAACCAACCGTGACTACGGGCTGTTAAACGAACCGTTCGTGCGATGTGTACAAATGTAGCGTGAACGGGATAATTGCGGTCGACGCAGCACGTGCGAGACGTGGTCGTTTTTTAATTAATCGTCGAAACGGGAAACGTGAACCTGATTCGACGGACATTGGGTAATTCGTGTTAGTCGCTACATCTCGCGGTAATTTTATTGGGTTAGATAGCAAAATTTTCAAGGAAGTCGTACAGTAATTAGGAACCCAACGAACGAGGTGATCTTGCAGCTCTCTTGCAGCTTTCATGGGGAAAAAATGCCTTTCGCCATTAATTCACTGTCAGAGAACGACATTGAACGACAATGCACTTCTTCGAGGAATAAATCACCGGTGACCTATATGATTCGGTAATTTGTCACGTTGCAAATGTAAGATGTAAATTACTTACGAAACTTACTTCCTCGAAAGTAATAATAAATTCTGACAATACATTACTCCTTCGAGAAATGAATCATCGGTGACCCATAATTTAGCAGTCTCGTACTTTGGGTCCACCTGACGAGTTACAAGCACTGAGAATTAGAAGGCAAAACGTAGCGCGCGAACTGCTTGCTACTCGACCAGTAATTATTAATCGAAGTCGCGAGGGATAATTTGGTTGAGAAGTTGCGCTCTACCCCACGCAGACGTCCGTGCTCGTGTCAGGCTAGTCTCGTCGAAATTACCATCTCAAGACGCGTAACAAGTTCTTACCGCGTAAAATCGATCGCAGGGCAAACTGGATGCGCCAGGTCATGTTCCGTGGTATCTGACCTCTTGGAGCAGCGACCAACGATAACATTGCGCTCACCTTGTCTGTCCATCGGGTTCCGTGCACGACGCGGTAATTTCGCTATGTACGTCCGGAAATTCCTCCGACGCTCTATCGATCCTGCCCACGTTAATTTCGACCAGACGGATCGTGTAGCTTCCTCGAATCGGTAGTCACGCGCGTTGAGACAACAAATCCGCGGATCGAGAATAGAACGAACCGCGATGAATCTGTGGAACGAGATTCCTGGAAATCTAGACGCTTATTTTTTCTGCTTCGAAACAAGCGTAAAGATGTCGGCAAGGCAATAATTTTTGAAGCCTGACGAGCTCGTTTGTTTTCTTTCCCGTGGTCGATCGACGCATGGAGTAGATTAGTTAGTGGTTGTTCTCGTGTTTGGAAAGAGTGGCGAGATAAAATAATAGATGGTTGTTGAGTTGTTGATTCGTATGTAGGAAATAAAGGTAATTAGGTCTGTATAAGTCGATGTCGGGGCGCAATCGTTTCGAGAAACCGTAGGAGAGAACAAGACAGTAGAGTAAGGGGAAAGAGATCGTCCATGGTCAGACAAGTCGTGTGTCCAATACGAAAGGAATTATCCTTCCTGTAACCTATGTTATCTTTGACGTAGTAACGAATAGAAATTATTTACGTCAAGAATACCCTTACATTACACGCAAAAGTTGCAACATTCCTAATAATTATCTCCTATTATCTAACATAATAATATTTCTTTATCTCGAAGCAACCGGTGTAAGAAGAAACTTCTGACTCGTATATATGCCTTTCTGGAACGCGTTAAAAATTGAAAGTCCCGAGACAGATTTTCGTCGGTCCATATATCCTCGACGTTCCCGCGAACGCTTAACGCCACAACTCTCTTAACGCGCGGGAGTAATTTCCCTTGTCTAAGAGACGGGAACCTGGGCCAAAGGGCATCTTAAAGCTCCAGCAAAATTACTCGTTTCTTGCGGCGTTCGTCGTATCAGCAAAACCCGTGGCGGGCAAAAGTGATGGCCGCTTGAGGATCGCGCGTTTTCACTCGACCGTGACGAAGAACGTTATCGCTGTTCCCCGGTACTTGATTATTCTCTAGCGCGCATCCTCTCTCGTTGTATCGGTCGCAGGCACCCACGACTCGCCTTCTCCTCTCGCTTACTCCAACTCAGCTTTTCAACTTCGCGGTTTACGCTTCGTAATTCTCCTCCAAGCGATCGAAAACGTTTTTCCTTTTACGTTTTGCTGGAAAATTAAAGTAACGCGAGGTGGAATTGATTCCATTAAAGTGGGTGAATTATTGCATGGAATATTTTTTTTATTTGTAGTGTGTGGCAATTAGAATTGTACAAAAGTTATTATTCGCTTCATCGAAAACTTCATTTCATGGTTTAATGATCTCGTGCTACTCGAGTAGCGTTTAATATTAGTACAAAATATTTTTATTAATAAAAATCCAACGGGTATTCCAGCCTAGAAAGATCGAGTAAAAATCATCGTTGAATACACACACCTGCCCGATTCCTAATTACCCGATCTCATTTCGCTGAAGAATCGAGAAACCACGAGAACAGTTTACCGATTTTCCCACGATGCAACGGAACCGCGCACGCAATGAAAGATGTATCGGAAACGGGACGGGAGTTTTGATGGCTGCCATAAATTGCTTCGTGCCAAACGAAAGCATCTTTTACAACGCGAGTCGGTCGAACATCAAAGCGTTGGCCTACATTATTTTGCACACCTGTGTGTCTGTGCGCGCAGCTAGTATCCGTGCACACGCTTCGAACTGGATTCGAGACGAACCTGGAATCGAAACGAACGGGCAAGTTCGTATTTTTTTTTTTTCTTTTCTTTTCTTTTTATATCCCTCCAACATTTTCTTCCCGTGATTCGACAAAATGAAAACGCCCGCGTGTAAATCGATTATATTCTTTTCGACGAACGGAAATGCTGTTAGCTACCCTTTTCCTCTTCTTCGGAAGACAGTTTCGCGAACCAGGTCGCGTAAAAAAAAGTGGGTCGTGCCACGGGGCGAGAATTGTTTCGTGAAATTTGTTCGAACGACGTTACCGCGCGACTATTCGTTGAATTAATCTCGCGGACTTGCATATTTTATGAATCAGTTCTTCCTCGAGTCTCTACTTTCGGAGTTGAATGCATTACCCAACTTCGGGTAGTTTCTATTAGCAGTTTTTATTAATATATAATTATTCTCCGCATTGAATAATTAACGATCAAAGCCGCGCTACATTTTCCATCCCCTAACTAGCTTCGTCTGCTCGCATACTTATTTCTAGACCAACCGAATTCCGTTTCGGTTCGTTCGTCGCTGAGATAGTTGAATAGAGGTGTATAATGAAAGAAAGTGCAGGAGAACTGTAGGTAGCGACGATAAGATCGGCCAGAAGCCAGATACTGGGTCATTCCGTTGGGCTGGTGGAAGCAATTACGAAAACTTCCGGTTTTTCGAAGAGGGTGGGTGGCAAGGGTGGGTGGAAACCGCCGATAAACGGTCGTGGAGTTCCAAGGTGCAACTGTTGTGCACTAACCTGAGGGAAATAAGAGAAGCAGGGCAAGGGCGGGGAGGGGAGAAAAATCGGCGAAGCACCCTCGAAACTCGAGCGAACCGTAAACAATGCTGCTCCAGCGGATAACGTTGGCCTTTATTGGACGCGTTGCTGGCCCAATGATGCGAATCTGCAGTTTAGTATTATCGTTTCGATGGAGCTCGACGAGGGGGCAACGATCGATACGATTCAGCCATTGTCGTGTTTTCGGGCGAGAGACGCCTCGCGATTACCCCGTGTTGACTCTGATAACAGAAACACAGACAGCGAAGAATCGCCGGTGTAAGACGTGGATTTCTTCGAGGTAGATGTTCGAACGTTCGATTTCTAGGGAGCGGAAAAATTTTGTTGAATTTTCGAACCTTGAATCGTTGATTCGTAGCGTAGCGTAGTTTGGGGACTTTTCGTCGGATGAGTTTGAAGAATTTTCTTCGTAGAGAAAAGAGATAGGAGTGGAATTTTGTTCGAAGCATCGAAAAGTGAATAAAAGATTATGTAGATCCCTCAATCAAAAATGTTTATACTTCCTAATAATTCGCAGGGATTTCTTCTCGAGAAAAAGAAGTATGAAAAAGGTGATAAGAGATGACGAACGTGCGACCATCTCGAACATAGAAGTCTAACCTTTCGAGGGTGAATAAGAAAGGAAAGCTATGTACATTTCTCAGTCGTGAATCTTTGATTCGTACCACTTGTTTGCAGCACTTCAGCGCCGAAAGTTTGAGAGGTTCTCGTTGCAGAAAAGGAAATTGAAAGGAAATGATCAAAGGCGGAGGGGTTGTGAATTAGTCGAGGATAAAAATCCGTTTAACCGATACATCAAAAATTCATTGATCTCTGTTTCGTTAATGATCGACTCGTACTACTAGCTTTCTTAGCGTTTTGTTTTAAAATATGAAACCATTCAAACGTTGGTATAGATACCCAATTCTCTCCCGTAGCGCATCGCAATTTAATAGAAAACGATACCATTTCCGTGGTTTGTGTAATATCGATTCAATTATACTTTCATTTAATTATCTACAGTGATTTAATGAAGCTGCAGCGTAAAGAGGAAATCGATACGATTCTTTTAGGCGATGTCGCGCAATCCATACGGCCCATATGAAACGAGATCGTATTAACAATTGTTAATAAATTGACGTATCCTTTTTACGTAATTTCGTTCGATAATTCGTGGTCAAATGTGATTCATAAATATAGGGATTGTGAATATATACTATTCGGTAAGCGATATTTCATGCATCGAATGCATAACGCGTTATTTTTTACTTGAACGAAATTCAAGGTTGTTCCTTGAAAAGAAATCAATTTGTTCTTGAAGTTCTAAACAATGTAAACGTTTGTAAGCGTACAGTATTTTGTATTTTCCCATATCTTTGCCGCGTCTGGGGAAACATGACTCTTGGAAGAAACTGTCAAGAAACATTTCTACGAGTCTCTAAACACCATCCGCAAAATAAACGATCCTCCGCGCTGCAATTTCGCATCTCGGCTTTGTTCAATTTCAGCTGTCGCTTTGGCCGAAAATAACGCCCGTTGGCTCGTGCGTGGCGGATGGTGATTCCAATTTCGCGCGTGCCGCCGAAAGACAGAAGAGACCATTGTGCCCAAAACGTGTTTCCAATCCATAACACCCGGACACGTGTCACAGTTGCTTCGCGGTGAACACGAGCGATGCTGTTCGCTCCTACACAATAGAACGCGCAGCAAATTGAGAATTCTCCATACGAACCTCGAGCTTTCTTGCTCTGAACGACGATCGACTAATAAATTTATTAAGAGAAAGAAAGTGGAAAAGGAGAAACAACTACCCTCGACTGAAAATATGAGACTACCCTTTTAAAGCTCGAGAAACCCAGCTGCTGCGCAGCAAACGATGATCTCACGGTCTTAATGGAAACGGCGAAAAATAGTCGAATGCCTTCGCGAAGGCGTCACGGTCGCTTTTAAGCGATAAACGCCGACTTCCGACAAGCGGACCAATCGGCGTCAATCGATTAATGCGTTTGAGATACACGAGGCAATCCGACGTAGCTTTGGCCGCGTCCGCAAAAATATTCCAGTAGAGAAACGTGACGTACTTAACCTTTTTATTAACAATAAAATTTTTAAATAACCATCGCAGAAATTGTTGATGCGCAGCTTCTTATACGACGTCAGACCGATTTAACGCTCACGATAAATTTCCACGCAGGATGAAGTAGGAAAGAGGTGCTTTCCCACTTTTTATATTATGTAAAGATTTTACAAGTTCGCAGCCATTAGCTCGTTATTACCAGATCTCAGGACGTGGAGGTTGCTTGCGGAAGTTCTTTCGATGTATTTTGTAATTTCTGAGTTTTGGTCAACGACGAAGTTTCTTATCAGGTGAAACTAATTAAAAAGTACACCGCATTGGATAAAGTTACCTTGTTCGTTCTATGTAGTCATGCAACCGATTTCTGTGCTCTATTTAACCGCGTTAATATCGCTTTCAGAAACATTGAAAACTAATGAAAAAAAAAAACAAAAAAACAAAGGACAAGTTTATTAGTTATGCGCGGCAAAACCGCGAGCTTGGTTATCGCAATTCAATCGAGCACGACAAACAAATGAATTTTTCACGTTCGACTGCTATCGTCGTTTTTCACTCGTTGCGGTTTGATCGATCAGTCGAGTTACTTTCTGACACTTTACGGGTGGTCTTCGTTGTTATTCGTTGCACGTTCCTAGTACGTACAAAATTCGGCAATAAATTATATCCTACTAAATGAACAACGAAAGTAAATCACTTTTATTAGAAATATTTCATAATTATAAACTGTAGGATATTAAATATTAATAAAGATATTTATCATATATTCATGGAAAGCACTAGAGATAGAGGCACTATTACGCGCAAGTAGAAAGCCGAAGTTTAAAAATAATTCGTTAGAATAATTCGAAAGCCAGACGTCGAAATTATTTTCAACCATAAATCGTCGCAATATATTTAACAGATTATGACAAATGCCCGAACAGGGGCTTATTCACGTATTACGATCTCGAGATCTCTTGGCACGTGTCTCCGAAACGTTTCGCGTGAAACTGAGGATGCGTGCAGGTGCGTGCGCGTCGATGCACTCGATGCACAGGTTCCTGCACTTGGCATAGAAAATGCAAGTGGAATGTCGAGCAACTGCGCGAGTCAAACTTGGCACTCAGAGCTGTATCAAACCAGCAAGAAAGTTGTTGCATCGGTTTCGATGCAGTTCGTGAATTATTTCGGTCGTGCTTCTTCCCTCGCTCGACAGATTTATACGCGATCGCAGCGATTGGATTATTGGAACTGTTCGAATTCTAATCTCGCATTCCTGCTGGACGTTGAACCTTTGACGTTGATAACCGAACAGCGTGAATACTCCAACAATCACTCATTTCACGTTTAGACCATCTATTTTAGAATTAGCTTCTACTTAGAGTTTGCTAGATTTGTACATCGATACAGTAGGTACTAATTAATAATTGAGATTTAAATAAATCGATTACTACTTGCTTTGAAACGCCGAAAAATATCCGCTCGAAGAACAGACGGTCTGCCAAAGACAATATGTACGCTTCGAAGCCTATTGTTCTTCGGGTATTTGAGGATGATGATGTTACATGCAAGTGCAAGAAAACGGAACGCGAATGCAACACGCGAGAATGCAAAACAGTTGGAAATAAACAGACTCTACCTATACGTGAATACGAGTAGTCTAAAATACAGCGGATACTTTGTATTTTCAGAACGCTGTTCGCGGCGAAGAATTCATTATCGTCGAAGCGCAATGCTCGATGCTCGCTCATCGTATATCCACTTGAACCGCGTTCGATTACATAACCGCAAATGATTTTACGCAACGCGATATTTATACGTAAAAGTACAACCTAATTATACTCGCATTATTGTCTTGTCACACAGCAAACGCGTGCTCTAACCACGGAAACACGTAATGTTTAATGCTTGACAATAACACGAGAATAACATTAATTTATTAATTTCGCAAGGCAATAAGAATAACTGGAACCAGAGGACGGGAATTACTATAATAGTACCAGATAATGGCAAATGATATTATTAAATGTGAATAGTGCAATGTAACAACCATCATGTTGTAAATTGTAAATATCATACTACAACGCGCTGCAATTGCGACATTGTAAATTAATAATTACCATTGTAAATTAATAATTACCATTGGAAACACTAATCAAAGGAAATTCTGTTGGTTACGGACCAAGGGATGGCAACCATAAACAACGGGACACCTGAGCCTAAGCGTAATTTAATAATTAAACCGAAACCTTCTCTATTTGCATTTATTTTTTTATTTTCGAAGCCTGAATCGCAGACGTTTAGCCTCTCTCCTAGATAGAAAATTCAGAAAGATCCCTAAACAATGGAGGCATTAGCACGCTTGTCCTTCGATCGAGTCGAGCCTAATAAATTTGCGTCTAAAGCGCGTCGTGTCGACTCCGTGGCAACTAATGACGAGAAATCTGGGGTAACGAGGGACGCCAGCGTCGAGAAGGTCGACGTTGGTGTTTGTCGCGCAATCCACCCAACGTTTCTAATCTATTTTCGTCCGTGTGAGTTTCTAGTTTCTAACAGTACGATCCGTGCGTTCCATCTACGCGGAACGACGCTCGCGTTCGCGACAAGTTCACCGTGATCGACTAGAAATCGATTAGGATCTGGCAGCCGTGCTTGTTAACCCCTTCGCGATCAATCGAGGCTGGCCACGTAGCGTGGCTTTCGGAAAGCTGAGGAAGAGTCGGTTCGGAAGAATCGAGCATCAGATTTATTTTAATAATTGCGTTATACCTTTGTCGTACGAAGTTTAAAGAAACAAGAGGGCAGTGGGAATTAACTGGAATGTAGAAGTGTAAGTAATTCGGTGTGAAAAATAATTTCTGTCTACTGATTACATTTTTAGAAAACACATTCCTTTTTGTGACGAAAATAATAGCTACTTCGTTAAAATAATTATTGGCTCGAATGGAGGCTGGCTTGTGTCATAGAGTCGGTGAATGATCTTTATTACCCTTTTCTAATTTAATTAATCAGAAATAAATCAGTAAATTAGCTATCGGCTCTGCGACAATATTCCTCGGAATTTGCGCGAAATATAATCGCATGCTTCACCTGCATCCCTTCCGTAACATGTTCAACGTTGGTTTCACTTTGTGGGGAATGTCCAGTCGGTCGACCTTCGGTCTCTCTACATTGTTGACGTTATTAGTTACGCTGCGTCGACGACTTGGTTTCGGAATTCCATTGGCGATCTTCCAAGTGGACGTCGAGGAACCCCTTTGGGAACGTAGAGGACCAGGTCGTGTGTATCATGCTATTCACGAGACGACGAAAATCCTATTTCATGCGGCGATACGTCACCGTCCGCGAATGATTTCGTTCCCGTCTGGGAATCCGTACGGGATAAATTCGATTTCTAGGATGCTGCGCATCTGATCGCTGTCTTCGTGTCATTCTGATCTCTGTTGGACCCCTTTAAATACCTCGCATTTTTTAAATATTATTTTTCACGTAAAGTTCTTCTTGGTAAAGTACATGCGTTAAGTGTATCTTTGTTTTGCGTAGAATTAACCCCTTGCACTCTGAGAATTTTTAATCTTCGTAGCGCGTTTGTGGCGCCCTTTTCGAAAATTATAAGCGTCCTTTCCTCGCCAAAATTTATAAATACTCGTGTAAATACAATGTGTATGAAGCGCAGCGGTCCAAAAAGGAACGCATGTTTGCCTTTGCTCGAAAATTCCTCGAGCGCGAAAACAGAGAAGTTAGTCACCCGGTGACGTTCGACTCCCCTCGATGAAGGATGACAGAAACAGAGAGCCTGACGCGGAGGTGGATGGTCAACGATCTGAACCAGCATCTGGCAACGCGATCGCGCAATTTATTTCTATCCACGGTCGTATGACGAATCCTTTACTCCCCTTTTAAATTCGTAGAGCAGGAACGCGTTCGTAGCTTCCTGAAATGACCATTCCGACTCCTCAGATCGGTATTATTAGACGGTGCTTGTTTTATCGAAGTTATCGAATTTTTCCTTTTAAGCTTCGATTCCGAGGATTCGTAAGTCTGAGAATCATTGGCTCCACTTTCAGTTTTCATTGAAATAATCGTCGACGATTTGTATCCGCCGCTGGTCGCACGTAACAAAGATAATCACGCTGACAAAGCGGACGCGGAACAAATGACCCAACCGAGGATTTGTAACCGAAAACGGCGACAAATACGGCGAAGACAAGTCTAATCAGGATTAATGCACCTGTGCGTTAGTGGTGCAATTTTTGTCCTCGCTGATAAATCTGCGAGAACGGGACGTAAATTGTAGTTTACGCGGGGGATCTAAACGAACAAGCTTATCATCTCCTGCGTTAAACAACATCCCTTGGTAGCCACGACTGTTCGCGTTCGTGTTGCTAACAAGCACAATTGTGAGCTACTTTCGTGGTCGAATAAAATCGGGACTGTGGAAGAACGTTTGCGTGCACGTTCATTAATTTCACAACATTTCTGCTCTCTTTCGTGAAACTACTCTCTGCGGGTGTATCTATCGTTGAACAGAAAAGTAGAAGCTATTTAAGCGTAGGTATCGGAGTATACAAGAACGAATAGTACGGTATGAACTCGCGTTAGGACACTCTGGACAAGGGAAGTTCGGCAACTCGATGATTCAAAATTGAATCCTTGCAGACAAGGAGAAGAGAAGATACTCGCCAATTTCCACGAAGCTTGCAATATTTTCGAGTCTCTCAGTCGTCGAGCCTCTCTTGACTCGGTCGTAGCTGGTCGCTCGCGATTCCCGAACGCTTTTCACCGCCCACGCTCTGACCGGTTTCGAATCTTTTTTTTTTTCTGTTGCAGAGCCGAAGCAGGAAAAGACTGAACAGAGTGCAAATGGCGCGGTATCGCCGGGCGGTGAGCCGCAAGCGAATCAGGGCACGGCTACGACCGGCAACATGCCGGTTTTGGCCGAACCCCCGAATTCAGGGGACCAGCAAAAGCCGTGTAGGCCGCACAACCTGGTATCGAGGGCGGTATCCAGGGCGGTATCCAGGGATGTAGGCAGGAGACTCAAGCTGTTCGACAGTGAGTACAGCGAATATAGGTTAAACGCGTTCCACTTTGTAGGTGTTTGGGATTGGTAAACTTCGGGAAATAAGTATTTCTTAGCTTTCGCTACGTTTCACGGGAAGGATGATAAAAAAAGAAAGAGAGCAGAGATAAACAACATGTACCTCCTTAACGCTAGAACCACCGATGCATACCTGCTAAACGTGTTACTATATCCAAGAAATTATAGCAGCGAGGAACTGATCAGTTTGCCAATACAATCACCCTTGATCCTATTCTAATAACGATCGTTATTTACGCGTGGGTCAAATCGATTTGCTCGGTAGTTAGAGCGTTAAAAAATTCACGCCGCAAACGTCCTTCCGACAGTATAATGCATCGACGAAAGTTTCTACGGCGTTATCTATCACATAATCGCTGCAAGCTACGAAGGAAGCTCGATCATGCAGTGACCGGACGCGTCTCGTATAACGCCAGACGCGACAGAAAATTATTGTAATAATTTGACGAGTTACGATGCCTCGTTAACCGAGAGTCTGGGAATACTGCTTCTCCGATAAGTTCTACGACACGAGGGCCTGGCAAAAGTGCGCGAATGTCAGGAACGAAGGTAACGCGCGATAAAAATCAAGGGGACCGTTAACCAGTTCACCCTTAGAAAGAAAAAACTTTTGCGTCGAATTAATCTCGTATTTTACTTGTTAATAATCCTGCTATTAAATGCACGTGGAATCTCTCATCGCTGTATATCTGCGTTTAATGATGTTTGGTTAAAAAAAAAATTATAATTTAATTTTCGTGGCGTTTACCGTCATTCCTCTGTCAATGTTGACCTCTTCGCTGGACAGATTACAGACGATTGGTCGTAATCCCGTCCATGGCACGCTCTGTGTCGACGCGAGAAAGCAGTAAAAATAATACGAGCGGCTTATACAGATTATCGGCTTTTCAGATTACGTCCATCGGCGCCACGATTGAAATAATAGGTTCTGTATTGTGAAAAAAATTGTTCGACGCTCGAATAAGCTGCGCGTTATACGAGACAGGGTATCGATATTACACGTCGCGCGTTAAAACGCGATTTTACTATTATGAGAAACCTGGCAGCCAATTTAATACAGCGATACTCGTTCTCCTATTTCCCCCCGAGCGAGATATTAAATACCGCATCGACTCGCGATATCTAAAAATCCTCGTCACCGTCGCAAATCACGTTGGCTGGAACGAGTTGGAGTTCAAGGTTATCGACTGTTAACGTGCGTTGCCCTTTGTCGTAAAGAATTTGTTATTAGGTAATATTTCTGAGTCGTATTCTCAGGCACACGCTCGTGTACCATTACAGGAAACAGTTATGATAGCCATAGGGACAGATAGTTCGAATCTGGCAGCACAACAGAGAGCACTTAGTTTCTCTGAAAACCAATACTCCTTATTATAAAATTACCCGTCAAAGGCAACAAATAAAAGTAATTGAAACTGTAGACGTTCGAGAGGCGTGACAGTAGCGCAAAAAGGAGTCGTCCATATTTTTCGAGAGGAGTCAAGTACGCGACCCAGTCGCGTCGGTTTTCAACCCAAAGGCTCTCCCAACTCGTCGAACGAACGTTATATTTCGTTAACTCGTACCAAAGAGTTCGCTAAGCGAAACAGCTCGAGATAAAAAAAGAACAGCATCTCCATTCCCAACCAGAACCGAAAGTTTCCGTCAATTTCGCGAGAAGTTCCCAAGAAGGTAGCGGTGAAACGATAAACTTTCGTGTCTCGCCGGTTCCCCGTCGCAAATCGCCTTTAAAACTCCCCGTTTACCCACGAAACTTCAAAGTTCGTTTTTATCTTCGACTTGTCGCTCCGCGAATTTACTTTCCGATAAAATCTTCCAACGTATACACAACTGCTATCAAGGAACACGCTCTTTGGCAAACGCGTCTTGCAGATTTTTAAGGCAACCGTAGAAAAACATCGCTCCTCCGTGCAAACCGTTCCACGGGATAGGACGTCGACGCGGAGTATCTCGCTCAGTGTTCCGAGAAAGAGAATTTTCAACGTCTTAGCTTCCATACGATATTTATTAGAATTTAAAGCTTACGTTCTCGAGTGGGAGATTTGTCTCAACCAGAATCAGGGACTCGATAATACTTTCAATTCCATGTCCCCGATAAATAGAATAACATTCTGAATGAATTGACGAGCGCGAAAAGCGTCGATTCTCGGTACCAGCAAACTTCCACGAGCCGAAGCACGTAAACGCTTCGTCGCGTCATCGATCGCGGAGTCTTATTAACTCCTGACAATAAAGGAGACGGGGAACGAGGTTCGGGCAGAACCTTTGTCGGCCAGCTAAAAGTGATAACGTCCTCCAGGAAATAGCGCCCTCGTCGCGAGCACTTAGCCCGAAGCCTGGCGGAGACTCGTGACGCGCGAAAGACAGCGCCGTAGTTCTCTCCCCGTGGAAATAAGTTGGTAACAGGTTTTCGTTGCAGTTCCTCGGGCGTTCCTACGCCGGAGACACGGAATTTCGAGGCTGCCCTCGAGTTCTCTCTTTAATCACCCGAAGACTTCTCTGTGCGAGCCCTCCCCGATCCTCTTTCGCTGCCGGGAAGCTTCGTTTGTTCTTTTCTTCGGAAATCATCGTTCGATCACCGAGTCTCTCAAAGACTCGGGTCGCGTCCCGACGAAATTGCATCATTTAGAGCGCGATCGGGAGCCCGAGGATCGAGAGATCCTGGAAAGATAGGACACGTGTCGTAGGTGATCCTCTCCTCGAGGAACGACGCAACCCTTAGCCAGTGTCCGCCTAGATTCCAGGCCCTGGAACGTGACTCGAGTCAAAGTTTCGGGGATGATGTAGAAGTGTAAAGCTTTCGTGGCATTTCCTTGATTTGCGCGGATCTCGAGATGCAGCAAGAGGAATTTTGGGTGATTAGGAAGAACTTGGGTTTCGTTTTTTCCATCTTAGAAAGATCAGGAATAAAGTAGACTCAGCCCGAGGAGAAACATGTAAATATTTGTAGGAATATTAAACTAGTTGCTTTGATAAGGAATCCTCGCGTAAACGTCACAATGCGGAGACGAGTAAACGTAATAAACTTCCCAAGCGTGCCAGCGGAGCGGAAAAGAATTTCAATTTAAAAGTGGAATCTCGATTTCTGGGGGAATCTCTGCGTCATCGCTGAGATATGGAATTACGCGATTCCCTGTTGTAACGCCACCGGAGTCTTAATTTATTACGTTTTAGCGAGGGCGGCGCCGTTGCGTGACGAATTAAACCGCGACGGGAAATGATACCACGCGACGATGAAAAAAAGGAACAAGGAGAAGCGCGAATCACGAGGGAATCCGTCGACGGGACGAACTTCCAGAAAGGAATTTCGTAATTCGTCACGGGAACGCTACGCGTACTTGCCAAGCCTCCCGCCAGCTATATACTCTTCTCGGTGAATCATGTTTCCCGAAACGATTGGCACGCGTTTCTTTTCCACCAGAATCCCGGTGTCTATGAATAACACTGTCCACCTCGTTTGTGACATTCTCGGCCAGGCATTAAATTCCTGCCATCTCGTGTTAGGTATGAACATTTCTCTGCGTTGCTATCTCGTAAGAGGATCTTTGGAGCGTTGAGATTTTTGAGGGAAATTATCGAACCAGTTCAAACTTTGTAGGTATTGTATATTTATTTGAAATGCATTCGAAAAGGAAGTTACAATCAACGTGTGTTCTTTTCGTTTGCTTTCAGTGAAGAATGGGGTCCTGGAGCCGAGCGCCGAGGCCCAGGAAGTAATCGAATGGTGCTTCCCCCTCCCGTCTCAAAATACGATGATGCTGTCGGAGCTTCCGGAGCCGCCGATTCCGTTGAGCGAGATCGGACCGATTCCACCCCCGCCGATGTTCAGTTCTTCGAGTCCTACTCTGTTATTGGCCAAGCAGCGACAAACGAGGAACCCGTTATCGTCAGACTACGAGGAAGAAGGTACGCCATATATCATCCACCCCTCTCGTAGATCTTAGAACGCCACTGATATGACTATGTTCCCGGTGTGTCACAGAAGACGAGGAAGACTTCGACGTGGAGGACGACGACAACATGTACGTGGTCAGGATGTCCCAGCCAGACCCGGCCATCGACACGTCGAGGGTCGAGGAGATACCCGCGAAGGAGCCTAAGTTTCACGCGGTCCCGCTGAAGAGCGTGCTGAAGAAGAGGGGCTCCGGAAGCGGGCCTGGGACGCCGCAGAACACGCCCACGCAGGAGAACAGGCCGTTGACCCTGCGCCAGGAGCTCCAAGCCTCCTTCAAGTTAGTGCAATTCCAAATGATTCTCCGCTGAGAGACGCCCTCCAGATTCGATCGTTCTCGATAGACTCGAAAGGGCCTGTTTCGCCAATTGTTCAAATTAGAATTTCATTTACGCGTTGTCTAGTCGTAACGAATCATTAGTTTATCGTTTTAGACCGTGTGCTTGCGGTCATTTCAAAGCGTACAGAATAATTTTATGCTTTTCGATTCGATAGAGATTTCTTCGTAGTTCTAGATTGTCTGCGATGAACAGATTTTTACGTTCACCTCGTAACATAAATTAGGAAAAACTCAAAGACTAGTTTCATTCAGGCGATGTCACGTAACAATCTTAGCGTACTCTTCGGAAATGCTTTCCTCGAATCCCGTAAATTTTCTAACCCAGAGAGGACCGCAAACACATGTCCGATAGCTTTAAACGAACGACTAGTGACCCCATCTCACCTCAGCGAGTCTCGACAAAAGTTCGAGCGCCTTGGTTGAACGTCCACGAGTCTTTTCTTCGATTCATCGGAAAATTCGGGCCACCTTCAAGGTTCGACGACGTTCTAGGCACCGAGGCGCGACAATTGTCCGTTTCACTCGATTCTGTTTTCGTTTAAGCGGCTGAGAGTCTCTCAGACGTTTTAATGGCCGACGATGAAAGGTCCACGGACTCGAGCCGACTGTCGCGAGCTTAATTACCGCGGGCTTTAATGGAAAACGTAGCCGAAACCCTGAAGTAGCCCGACTCGTCTGGAACGTCGTTCTTCACCTTCTGGCCTTGTCATTTTCTCTCACGCGCACATGCACCGCATTCTATCTCGAATTCTGTCGATCACTTTACTCACACGGACAGCGGCATCGCGCTCGTTTCGGTTCTCTATCGACCGAGTGTCGTTGGACTTGCGATTTGTTTCGCGGGAAACTAATCAGAATCTGGATTAATTACTATTGTCGACTCCCTTTGCCTGAGTTTTATTTCATCTCGCGATCGAGAATTTTCATTGCGAAAACACGTTTGTTATTTCGGTATCGTTTGCACGGTTATAATTCGATAGAACGAAGGCGCAGCGGGTTCTTTAGAGTTCCGAAAGCGACAAAACCAACAGTCGAGCGAGACTCGATATCGAAGGAATCGAGAACGATGCTCCGGGTTAAAGACGAATAATCTCACGCAAGAGTTAACGCACATCCATTAACATGTTATCAGTCATTAGTAAAGCATCGTATTTTTCTTATGCTTAACCAGAAGGCCACCGTTAGGGCCTAGGAGGAGAATATGGTAATTGGGCATTGCTCTAACTAAGCATGTAAACACCGATACGGTTTATATATAATATACAAACATATATATATGTATGTGTATGTATATATATATGTATAATATTATAAATATTTGTCTTATCCGCGGCGGTTGATCGCAGAGAACAGACAGTGTTTCCGATCTCTTTGTCTCTTTTTATCTTTCAAAATTTTGATCGTATGATGTGCTTGTATTTGAATTGAAGTACATGGTTTCATATGGCGTTGATAAACAATTCATCGATCTTGGTTTCATGCTCGGAATCACTTTGGAATATAAATGAATCGTTTTATTTTATTTTAAAATTTATTTGATCCAACGATATTCCATAAATTAATTAAACCTTTTAATACGTAATCTCTGTTTCGCATAATTTATTTTTTCATTCCGCGACATGAAACCAAGAACGTTCCGTTGTTTATTGGCTCCACAAGTTTGTATCTTTCACTTTCTTTCTCTCTTTTTCTCTCACTGTTTAATTTTTCACCTTGTTGTATCGATCTTTCGTCTCTTCCTTTTTCACTCTTTCTCGTCTCTCTGTGTGTCAGCATCACGAGCGCCGTGAGCATGGTAAACTTGCGACCTTAAGCATGAGAAAACCTTAGGGAAACCCATTGTAAACTGTCGCCTAACGCTTCACACGTACCATTATCAGCGCGGTCGAGAACCTCGAACCATCGATCGACGAGAACGAGGATCTCACGGTGTGATAGATCAAGCAACACGTCGGGAACTCCTGACGTTTTCTTTTATTTTCCCTTTTTAGTAGTTTTTTTCTTTTCTTTTCTTTTTTTCTATCACTCTTTGTGTTCCATTGGCGTGGCTTCGACGCTTTTAAGCTCGTTCGCTTCATCGACTTGGAAACGCGTCGAGAATTCGAATACACCCCTTCGGAATCCTTTCGCGACTCTTCCTTCGACTAATCTCACGGAGAAGCAAATAATTTCTAATTGCTTCGACTTTTAAATTATCCCAATATTTGAAAATCCTTTCACGTGTTTGTGTAAGTTTCTGTTAATATACCAATGTCCTCTATAAGTGTCCACTATGTATTCTTAATCCTTTACGCTGTAAATATTAATTAGTCCAACCCCAAAACATCGATGTTGTGTGTGTTTTGGCTCTCAATAATTTCGAGATTTAAAAGTTAGGGCAAAGGGCTAGCAAAATGAAACCTTCGATATTAATTTACCCAATTCGAAATCCTACCATCGATTATGTACGATCTATCGATCCCAACAGAAAAATAAATGATAATTGAAGCAAACCAAATCGAGCGACGTTTACTTCCAGACGTTAGAACGATCGTTCATTCGCTAAACAGATTTATAAATGGAGAAAAAAAGTTACTCGCGTCACATGTCAACGCAAATGAAAAAGAATACACGTCGCGAACGGAGCAGTTATCAGCGTCGACGTCGTTGATAACACATTTCGAAACGGACGACGTCGGTGTCCGTTTCAGAGCCCAGCAAGTTGCTTCTGTTATCTTCATCGACGTCACACTGTGCATTCTCCACCCCTACAACCCACCTCACCAACCCTCATGTCACTGGCGTTGTTTCATCCCCTCCATATGCATCTCGTACTTGAAACGTCGTAGAGTAGAACATTGATTCTAGTAGCGTCGACCAACGTTACTATTGGACCTGTCCGAGATCCAAGGAAAAAGCAGACTACCTAGCAATTGCTAGTTAGCAAAGCTTGATTCAAACACTGACAGTTTGCATTCCTGAAATGTTCGCAGATTCCAGGATCTCGAACAGCTCTGGCTAATAATAATCGGTACAAAATCATCTGGTCGATTGAAACCATCTCCGCAGTGGAAAACTAAAAAGAATGGCTTTGGGTAGAATTTCAATTGGTAAACAAAATTAATCATTTTAGAAATTTAATTTCTTCTTTTACGAGTTTATATGCCTCGATTTTCATTGAAATTTAAATACTTATCCAGAGGCACCGTTTGTAAGACCTCGTGGGGATTGGGAAAGTGGCCCCGATAGGCCAAGTGATTTTGCCCCGATGTTAGGGGAGGTGTCAATCTAACGTCTGATCATCTTCGACGCTTCTTCCAGCAGTCGACCAGTGAGATTCGGCCTCGCCCTGCCGAGTACTCTGGAGAACAAGGAGAACGCGAGGCCGTACGTGATCAGGGAAGATGTCGATGGCGACTCTGGTGACGGACAGGTACTTTACAGGGACGACTACGACGACGAAAAAAGTAAGTATCGATTTAATAGCTATTTTATAATGGAGAAGGCATGGCCAAATATTTATTAATTACATTTACAATAGTTTCGGTTTACGAAACAAATTATAATCCTATCAAAAAAAAAAAAAGAAACTGGACATTACGTAGCCTTCAACTTTCGCTCTCGGAGCCACAGGTTATAAAACGCTACGTAAACGATTGATTTTCTAGTTAAAAGTTAATTCACGAGTCGAACAACGGCCAAATTTCATCATTTTCCGCGCGAAAGCCCCGCGGCGAGTTTTTAATTTTCGCTAGAATCGTATTACTTTCTACTTGAAACTTTTTCACGTTTGATATTATACCCCTCGGATCAAATTTATTTTGAAACTGTAAAAGTACTTGTAAAAGAGTATCGTGTTCATAAAATATCAACATGGAACTCCATGTAGAACAAGACATGTTTTCGAAATCGAGCACGTGACAACTTCGCGTTTCAATCTTCGTCAGATCGAGCTACGAGTGAGAGAGATTGACGTTTTAAATTCTTTTTGATAAAATAATTCGGTCATCAGTGATTGATGCTAACTTTTCGGTCACTTTTCGACACCTCCTAGCACCTACTAACATTTCCTAACATTTCCTAACATCTCCTGACTCCTCCTAACACCTCTTAACACATCCTAACACGTCCTAAAATCTACTAACATCTTCTAACGCCACCTGACATTTACCTTTAATTTCCCTTCATTTCCTAACACATTCACTCCTTTCCCTGGCACACCTCTTCGGTCCTCATGTGCTCCAGATACAATAGGTAAGTTTCGGGTCAGAATTAACAATTCTACCTCCACAATCATCACGTTCTCCTGATACAAAAGGTAAGTTTCAGTCCAGAATTAATAATTATAATACCACAACACTCATCAAGTTCTCCTGATACAAAAGGTAAGTTTCGGTTCAGAATTAAGAATTATAATACCTCCTCACTCATCACGTTCTCCTGATACAAAAGGTAAGTTTCGGTTCAGAATTAAGAATTATAATACCTCCTCACTCATCATGTTCTTCTGATACAAAAGGTAAGTTTCGAGCCAGAATTCGATACATACCAAATTTCCTTCGTGCCACCTCTTCGCATATCATGTGCTCCTGATACCAAAATGCAAAAACGGCCAGAATTCCGATACGTACCGGAAAATTTGCCCCTTGAATTAGGCAACCTATACTTACAGATATGTCGGGATGGTTGCCTGCTCGTAGGCGCAAACGTCCCACCTCTTCGCATATCATGTTCTCCTGTTACCAGGAGTAAAAATCCGACATTTCCCATCACAATTTTGAGCGGGGCGATTTGCAACATTGTTGAACTCGCAACATTGTTGTATTTTTTAGTGGAGCAATTTGCAACATTGTTGAACTCGCAACATTGTTGTAGTTCTGACTGGAGCAATTTGCAACATTGTTGAACTTGCAACATTGTTGAAGTTTTGAGTGGAGCAATTTCCAACATTGTTGAACTCGCAACATTGTTGAACTTGCAACATTGTTGAAGTTTTCAGCGGGGCCATTTGTAATATTGTTGAAATTTTGAGCGGAGCCATTTGTAACATTGTTGAAGTTTTGAGCGGAGTCGTTGCAACATTGTTAAACCAGGAAATATCACAATATGAGACGAAATTATAGGGAAATATCACAGAAATGAGGGGAAATTATAGGGAAATGTACCGGGAAGTAGAGGGAAATATACCAGGAAATGAAGGGGAATTAAAGGGAAAATTTCCACGATGCTGTATATTACGTAATTCTTCATGAGTTATTAGATGTTAAAATATGTTAGAAGGCGTTAAAAGGTGTTAGTTGATACGTATTTCCTTCGTGCCACCTCTTCACCATATCATTAACCTATACTTACAGATATGTCGATCCGGTTGTCTGCTCGTAGGCGCAAACGTCCCACCTCTTCGCATATTATGTGCTCCTGATACCAAAATGTAATATCGGTTCAGAATGCGATACGTACCAGAATATGTTTCGTGCCACCTTCTCCGTGAATGTGAACAATCGTTCGCCTTCATCGTAGCTCTTCCGGTTTCTTTCGTTTGGAACGAATTACATAAACGATAAACGGGGCTGCAACTGTCGCCATTTCTAATTGGAATTTTTTCTCCTTTGTTCTTTGTTAACGTAACGTCGGCTACTTGACAATTAATTCCAGTGATTGGAACCCACTGTAACCATTTTTCTAATTGCTTTTTAGAGAATTTCTTTTGTGCCAGCCCTGTCGAGCTTAATGGTACACTCAGCGCAATAATTATTACGAAACCTGATTCTTTCACGGTAATATTCTTTCTCTTGACGGGGAAAGCAATTTTCCTGGATAGGAGATTGCACATTTTTTGCTGCAATTTTCTCGCTGTTTTATTTTAGATTCATTAGATTCGCATATTTAGCGTTTGGAGTCAAATTAATGATGAATCTTTAATGTTTAATTTAGTACAATAGAACGCACCTCTGCAATTCTCGTAAAAGTTCCTCGAAGTAACAAATACATCAACGAAACGATTCACTCGAGTTTCAAATAATACACGATGGCACTTTAATTCAGCTTGTTAGGCCATCGTGAGAACATGTTTGTTTAAAATCAGCGCGCCTGAAAATTTGTCAAGCATTCAACTCCCAGGGATTGAACTTTTAAGTGACAGTCGTAGCTGTAAATGTGACAGGAATTTTGCATACCTATTACGAGTCCTCGCAGGACCTTTCCGCCGGAATTGAATGCGCGAAGGGACCAACCAGTGGCAGGCTCGTTTGCCAAAGACCTCAGAATCAGCATTCGTAGACCAGACTAATTATACTCGCGGCGAGATACGTTTATTCACACAGACAGCCGCGCGATCACGCAAACATCTCGAAGGTTATATTAATCCCCGAAGATAGCTGGCAAGTGGCTCAGTATGCTTCTGGCCGTTGTTTTGCTTCGGTTTTCCACGAATCGTTTAGCGTCTCGATCCGCCACGCGAATCGAAAACTCGAGTTGCAAGCGAAAATTCATCCCTAGTGTGCGCGATTTTTCCATGAAATGTTTGTTTATGGAAGGTAGCTTCCTCGTTGATGGTACACTTTGATGTTTCCTTTGGTATTTGCCCTTTACCAATTCTCTATTTTCGATCTGTTGGTTAATATTAGTGTTGTAACACTGGAAGAAGACCCGAACGTCGTCGTTTGAGTTAAATTAATTCCTAAACTAATCCTACGTTTTGCTCTCATGAAATAAAATTCAGATTTAAATTGAAATCGCTGGTTTCCGATTCGACATTTTCTCGCGAGTGAGATCAGAATCCACGGAGGCGTCCGAGCTTGGAGTTAGGCGTGGTGGTGGTCGTCGCGAGAGCAAACGGAGCGATGACACCATGCTGTCGATCTGGACCGCGTCGGCCCTGTCGATCGCCTGTGGCTCGATCGAGCCCTTCAAACGCGAACCGTCTCTGCGTCGCAGCAACAGCTGCTCCTCGGTCATCGATGGTAAATCGCGTACAAATCGTGCTTAAAATAGAATAAAACGCTTCGACGAGAGATTATTGCGTGTTTCGATTCCGACGTTTCCTATTGAAGTAGCGGAAGTTGAAGGTGGAACGTGTACCAGTGGCCTATCAGTGTCGAAGAGGACATAGGATTGTCTATATTAGTTATTCTCTGTTAGCTACGCGATTAAAGCGTCATGTCATTCTTAAAAAGCAACAGTGCAACGAGTCGAAACTATTTATCTGATATCTCTGGTTTGTAACTTTCACCTGAAAAAGCCTCGGCAAAAGTGACCCAGCTCTCGCGATTCAGAGTTTCACTTTGAAAAGGGAATAAATCCGAGACGAAGCGTGGTACCGAACGGTCCAGGTACGGTTTAAATTGTTTGTTTAATTGCAGGCCGGTTGGCAGCAAAGATTGCGCGCAAGGAGTCGCTGTCGCTGAAGCTCGCCCTTAGGCCTGACAGGCAGGAGCTCATCAACAGGAACATCCTTCAGCTGCAGACGGACAATGAGAGGCAGGAAACGAAGGAGGCAATTGGTGCCAAGCTCATCAGGTGAAAAGATTCTCCATCTTTCCTACAGTTTTTTTTTTTTATATGTTCCATAACGGGACCAACGTTTCTGGATTTGAATAAAAGAAACCGAGGAAGAACGGTTCACACTCTGATTTACGTGAAATATAGATCCAAGCTAGATCTCCTTGCTAGTCAAAATTCAATTGTTAGGTATTTATAATACAATTAATATACTAAATTCAGAAATGGTCCAGAAGCTCCCATATCCCCTTCAGAGAGGGCCCTTCATTGTTTGTATATGGAAACAAGTTTACTCCCTCGAGAAAAAAAGGAACATATTAAAGCTGAACGTCCTTAACAGCCCTGAAATGAAATCGGAAAAACGATAGAGAGAAGCGTGCCAGGCATTATTCCAAGGAACACCCCAGCCGCCATTCACAGGGAGCATTGAAGCGTCCATTGAATCCTCGCGTATCTTGCGTGGCCGTGAATAGCGACGCTACTCTGGCCATAGAAAGGCGAGTGCCTGAACTATTCGCGATATCGATTGCAAGCCCAACGAGTTACGTTGGAGCAAATCGATGCACTCGCATCGAGTCTGCTACGGAGAAACCGCCGGGGGGTCTCCTAAATTTAGCAATCCACCAAGAACGCCGAGGATTTGTTTCCCCAATCTGACCGTCTATGGATTCCGAGGCGATCATGGCCAACGCCGATGAATGGACCTGTTATCTAGAGGCGTGCTTCGCTTCTCCATCGTTTTTCTATGTTTAGAATTCATTCGTGTCTCCATATTTAAAAAGAGTTGCACTCGCTTTTGCTTCGTAAGACAACATCCGTTGTAATCGTTGAAATTTTGAAGACTCTCTCGAATCAGTTCACGAGTTGATAATACCAACGGTTCCTGTACAATGACCAATATTACTCCAGATCTGCTGGCCGAGCTCATCGGTGAAGCTTATCTAACAGATCCAGTCTCAGACGCGACGCTATTAATCGCTCGAGTAATCTGCTCCAAGTGATTATATACTGATAAACCATCGAATAATTGGAGCTTCGCACCTAAACCGGGATTTCCTCGATAAGCTTCGCCGATGACTTCGACTAGCTATCCGAGACGAAATAATATTGGCTTTTGTATGTAAAATAGCTGATCGAAGCACGTTTTAACATAAACGATAAGCGTATCATCGAGCCCTGATCTTGAATACATAAATGTAACGAAAACAATTTGTCCCAAAACGCCCCTGACGACGATTACACAAGTACCTTGAGAGATTTCAGGGCTAAAATGGCCCTCACTCGAGAGATTAGGAACGCTTAGGGACTGGTACGCGTACTCCTGTCTGAATACACTCTGAATCATTCATGGAGCCGAGTCCCCATGTTGATTGACGAGTCCTACGAGATCACTCCTGTCTTTAGAAGAGATTACACCGGATCAGAAAGCAAACAGTTGGCTGTGGTGAATCACTTGTTTACCCCCGCGCTAGTTTTATACCCTGTGTTGACCGTTTGAACCCCCGAAGAGGATTAAGAAGATGGGCTGACTCGCGTGGCATTGTTGTTGCAGGCGGCTGAGCATGCGGCCAACCCAGGAGGAGCTGGAGGAGCGAAATATCTTGAAAAGTAAGCTCCTATTCCATGAATAAGTATAATGTTGAGTAACTGGGTGTGGTGTTGCCGTTTCTTTTTGCTCGCGACGCGTGATAAATTAAGTGGAGTACCGTCGGGGATGAATGAGACGACGTGTAACGTGCTTGCAGAGCAAAGTCCTGCCGAGGAGAAGAAACAGAAGGAGGAAAAGAAGCGATACCTGCTGCGGAAACTCAGCTTCCGACCGACCGTCGAAGAGCTCAAGGAGAAAAAGGTACGATGTCTTCCATCTGTTGTTCGCTCCTTGTTACCGAATAGAATATAAACGACAAAAGTCACGTTAATATCGTAATACTTGTTAGTTCAAAGAGAGTTCAATAAAGACTAGAGTACCGATTTAACGAAGCGAACGAGTTATATTGCAAGTCGACGAGTCTGTTTCTGATACGAGACCTCTGAACGATACTCAGAACTGGCACAAGACGAGATAACGTTCTGTTTCCCCTCGCAGATCATCAGGTTCAACGACTACATTGAAGTCACGCAGGCACACGACTACGATAGAAGGGCTGACAAGCCTTGGACGCGGTTGACTCCCAAGGACAAGGCAGCTATTAGAAAGGAGCTGAACGAGTTTAAGAGTTCGGAGATGGCCGTTCATGAGAACAGCCGACACCTCACCAGGTACGCTGTCTTCTTTTCAACCCTCGAAATTATTCTATACGAAATCACGTTGGGACAGATTGGAACTTTCCTGGTAGAGTTAGAGGTCTAAAGTAATGAAGTAGCATTCCAAATTTAAGAAATTCGAGCTCCTTTCAAGTATCCTATCTAAAACATGAGAAAACTGCAGGTAAAATAATGGGCTTAATTCGAAAAATGAATCGATAATATCGGTAGCGTGGCTGACAACGTGTCGAGGACTCGTCGTAGAGACTCTTACCCTAACGGATGATATTCGGACCACGTTTGCTAACCCTCTGGGGACGGAGCACTTTCGAATAGAATTATTAATACGGACGAGGTTACAGATTACTCGAAAATTTTTTTCGATTCGATGAATATTACGCGCTTACAGAGTGGAAGAATTCTTATTGATTCGATTGCGTACGTTACATGTTACAGTTTTCTATGAAATGGTATCTTTCGATCGCCAATACGAAGACCTGGTTTCCACCTGCAGGTATCGCAACGATTACCAGACTCCAGTCTTCCTCCCTAAATCTTTTCTAATAGAACAATTATTTATTTCTGTCTTGTAGTTTTCCGCCAACTTTCTGTTCCCTACCGGAAGTAGATACTCCACTTCAGGACGTCTAGATATTCCTTTAAAATTATTGTCATCCAACTGGTCCATCTACTTTCTCTTTTTAATGTTTCTTTCGATTAATTGTCTCCGCCATTTTTTTTCTTTTTTTAATATATGCACACAAGTCCGCTAACCATCTTTATTCCACGCATATATATTTTCGCAATTTACGATAACATTCTGTTTGTTTACTCGTATTTCGGTATCTTCAGCACTCTTCTATTTACTTCCTCTCTATTTGTACCTATATGTATACATTCACTTCTATCTATTCGTTGTACTTCCAAGCATATTTCCCCCAAAACCAAGGTTGTCGTTTTTTTTTTTTTAAGTAACGTCGACAGGATTATACAGATACCGTCCAAACCAGAAAAGAGTATGTTAATGGAAATGTTCCGGCATCCGTCCCCAATGGGTTAATCTTTCAAGGGGTTAATCCGATCCCTGAAGAGTTCAATCTTTCTTCTGCCCCTCGATGAATGTCACACGCCACCCACAGTACACTCAGTCCTCGCATGAGTTCTGTTACGAGAAAAAAACAATTACGGTACAAAGGGCTAAGGCTAAGGGCTATACGTTACGTACGATATCCTAATTCTTCCAACAGTAGCCGAACGTAACAGAACTTATAACAGGACCAGGTACAAGTGCCTCGATCCCTCAACTGCACCCAACGATGGACATAGAAATGGTACACACCTTTAATACCACGTTCTTCTTCATCGGTTGCAGGTTCCATAGGCCATGACAATTGCAATGTGTTGAGGTGCTACAGTGTGGTGCGGGTATAGGTGAAGGTGCAGTGTTGTGGCCTCGCGTCGAGGCTGGATAGATCGGTTATCGTGGCTTACCGAGGACTTTATGACGAGGGGCGCGCGCGTTACTCGCCCGACGGTGACGGTGGTTTCTTTTAACGTTGCTGCGTCGTGTTGGTCATTCGTCGTCATCGTCGTCGTCATCGTCATTCTCTCACGTTGTCATCGCTACACGTCATTCGCCATCGTGTCATCACCATCACCGTCTACGCTGACGACGAACGTCTCCGTGACGTCGACGAAGATTGTGATAGGGTGGCCTGCAGCCAATGGGCTCTCACAGGTCACTTGCCGATTTCTCTTCGTTAAGACTCGTTCACGCGCGGGTTTCGACCGAGACTGTGCCCAGGTAAATCGTTATCGAGCGTCTAGCGAGCGGACACTTTCGAGCGTTTGCATTTATTCAATGCCAAAAATAAAAAGAGTCAAAAAAATAGAACAGGAAACGCAAGACGGAGGATGAGGAGTAGCGCTCGACGCGAGTCGCTCACGTTGTTCGCGCGCGGTTCGCAGACGTTTTGGAACGTTAGAGCCTAAGATTCTACTTTGTAATCGCAACAGGTCACGACTGAGAGAATCAAAAAATGCGTCGTTCGACGTATAATAAGACTCATTTTGTACGAACGTTCCCGCGAAGCTCACTCTTGTATATTAAGGACGAAAGTGGCTTCTCGCGTGTCTTCTTGTTCTTCGCGAAAACTTCGCCAATCTCTGAGGCGTTCACGAGCGCGTGAATCTGTTACGCGTACACTTTTGGAACGTAGTCAGATACCACGGTAGAGCCAGGGATGGGCAAAATTGTTATCGCTAGATAGAGAACCGAGTCACGAACGAAAGATGGACAACGCGGTTTTTACAAGTAAAATTTTGCCCAGCTCTGGATAGGACGTAGTTGAAGATTAAAACGAATCCTCTACTTTTAAACTCGCCGCCGCAACTCGCGCGTGAACGAACCTTTCTATGTGTAAAACACCGCTCTTTTCTCCTTCTGCCATCGAAGCTAGCTCATCAGTGTCACCTGGCATCATCGTGTGTATACGTAAACGATTTTCAAATTTTAATCCTTTATCGTTCGTGTGATATATCTTGTGAATATCTTGCGAAATACTCAGAGCCAATAAGGGAACGAAGCAAAACTGACCCGCCCCCCGCGTGGAGGGTGGGTACATTACGTAGTAAATTCTCTGAAACGAGTGAGAAGAACAAAAGAAACGAAAAGAAAAGAAAAGGTAAGAGACTCGGATGATTTAAGTTGGATTTAGATTTTCATTCACATTTTTTAAGGTACGTCAGTTGGAATATTTTTATATGTTGACGTTGCTAGAAAATCTACGCGAGGAATACCAACATTTTCTTGGCCGAGAACAACGGATATACCTCGTTTTTCTTCTTTTTTTTTCGAACGGAACGAAGCTTTGAACGGCGGCTGAATGTGATTTACGATAATTCCACGGAACCGTGATTTTAAGCGATTTTTAAAAAATCGATGACTTCGTTGTTCGTATTCACGCTAATGTTATGTAGTTTGTTAAGCTGTTCGCCAAGCGGCGAGCACACCGAGGCATCGTTCGAGGACGCCACGGATTTATGACAATCTTGTTCGAATTGACAAGAAACTATTTTCCTTTACTGCCAGGTATCACACGCAAACACACAGACTCTCTCTACGTCTCCCTCTCTCCCTCTTTCGTGGACCGATTTTCGATCGATCGCTCAAAACAGTGGTTCTTTCTAAGCTCGCAGTTCGAAAGAAAGTTCTTAGTCTTTGTAGGCTTGTGACGCAATTTAGAGGAAAAAAAAACTCGACATAGTTCCTAATCCTGAATAATCGTAGTAAAAAGAATTCGATAGATCGCTCGTAAAGTGTAAATGAAGGATAAAATTTTGCCCGAAAGAGACAGCTGTTTGTTTTCGGTGAAACGTAGCGAACGATAGTCAATCTAAGAAAGAAAATAAAAAGGTTCTTAAATTGACGTTACGTCGCTGGAATAGATTACCGAAGAAGAAAATATTTGTGTTTACACCGATGTTTGTTTCGAGCTCGATTTTGTCCTGCATTGAGTTATAATAACAGTCTTAAGAGCTAAAAAAAAATTCGCGATAAGAATCACTGGTTCAAAAAGTATCGATTAACGAGGAGGTCTGAAAGGAAAGATCCCTCGAAGCTTCCTATTTCTGTCGCTTGAACGAATAAAAGCTTGATCGAATAACTGATCGTATAAACATAACAAATAAATTGCTACGCGGTGTTTTTATTCGTCGTTATAGAAATGATGTTTCCTTTTAAGTAGCATCTAGTTTTAACGATCGTCCAATGAGATGAGAGGATCGGATGGTCCGTCGGTGAACTCAACAGTTCGATATTAAAAAAATTCGTCAAAGTTCGCGGTCGTCGAAGGTGAAGAAGAAAAAGACCTTCGAGCGTACCAATTCAATGTAGAGAGAGAGATGCGTCTCTCTCGTTCCCATTGGTCGAGCGCTGTGGCTACCGTGTAGTCGAACAAAATGAAGTGTCCATTTTTCTCTAGGTTACTTGTGGTTGCGCACAGAGACGGGCAAAATTTAACTGAACCGATATATAACGAATGAAAGCAAGCTTTAATTGAGAATGAATTTTGAGTAGTTAAATTTTTATTTGATCATTGTGAAATATTATATTCCGTTGTTGAAGTTCTAGTTTTAATTCAACGAGTAACGAATTTATCGAAAGAGGATTGTTGCTGTGTTATCTGATAAATTAAAAAACACGAAAAGTGGTCGATGACATTGACCTGTACAGTTGAGGTTGAGATTCGTTGTTAATTTTATCTCGTCTTTGTCTTGTTGTCGCTAGTTTATCCTTCGTTATTTAAGATTTATATCCGTGCGAGAAATTTTGCCCATCTCTGTCCAGTGTGCGAGTGCGAGCGTTTGGTGGAAAAATTACGAGAAGAGCGGGAGAGCAGCGAGATCAACGGAGACAAACGTTTCTAGGCTTCTCTAGAAGCGGGTGGAAAAAAAGAGAGAAATAAAACGAGAATGGAGATACGAGAAAAAGTTGAGAAGAATCCGTGCACGCGATTCTCTCGGAATTTTCTCGTATATTTTTTCTTCTTCTTTTCCCCTCTTTCTTTTTCTTTTTCTTTTTTTTTTTAAGTCACCCTTTAACGTCGTGCGCGCCACTCTTGAGAAATCGCATCGAGGGTGGAGCACGACGAGTGAAACATACGACTAAATGAAAGGAAAAAAAACGAACGACTGTAAATATATTAATTGAACGCGATTTAGGCGTAAATTGTAAAACACCGCAATAGAGAGATCCACGCTACGCGCTACGATATTACGCAATGGCAGAACGAAGGAAATACTTATAAATATTGATTTTTAGGTAAACTGACGCCCTAACGCAAAAAAATATATAAAAAACAAACGATACACCATATACATATATAAATACTATACATAGATATATTATATATATATATATAATGTATAATATATATATATATATATTATTATATCGAGGCGTACAAGCAGTATGTGCGTTTTCCAGCACATGATAGTTGGTATTTTGTGTACAAATGAGATAAAAAAAAAAGAAACGGAAGTTGAAACGCGCACCAGAGGACAACTGTCGAATATTTTCTCCGACGTCGTGTCCAGTCTGCGGTATTATTATACAGTTTGTGTGGGAGTGACGCGATGAAATTATTGTCAGCGCTGACGGGGGTCTCTGTCGGTCGCGAGGACGGTCCTCGACCCTCGCACCGAGCAAACCGAAAATGCACCCTCTACGGAGAAGCTTGACACGTGACGGAATCGATGATCCAAAACGAAATTTGCTACCGATCGCGGTCGACCGCTCGTGCAGTTTTTGATTTGCTCTATCCTCGCGTTGCTCGCGTTACGCGTGCATGCTCGATGGACACGTTCCGCGAAATTGCATCGGTGAACTCTGATAGAACGAATTTGCATTCAGAAACATTGCCGCGAAATAGTATCATCGATTAACGCCTCGAGCCCGGGGTAATTTATGACGGATATTTTAAAAATAAAAGAGGACCTAAAATGGTTGACCGTAATTTTTTTTTCTAAAGAAACTGTTAAAGATTTTAATCTATGCTTACACTTACGTATTTACGAATCATTGTAGAAGATATGTAAATTTTTATGTAACGAAAGCATCGATGGTCGGAGCCCTGTTTAATGGGGAACAGATATTCATTGTTATTGAATACGAGGCGTGGTGATTTCAATGCGCGGTAAGGGTTGGGCTCGGAGTGTTACTAGTACCGAATAGATTAAAGTTACGATGACTCATGGATTTGATCCAATTACAGTAAATTAGGACAGTTAAATTTTTATGAAACGCGAGTCGCCAGCGTTTTGTACCTACCCGAGGTGGATAAAATTCTTATCTAGAAAATTTCGTATAACAAATAAAAGATAACGAATCGGCCGAGTAGGGTGGAACAAACAGTGAAACAAACCGCGAAACTCGAGCAGATTCCCAAGCAATTCGCGGAACGCCGACGGTCGAGCGCACGTGTAAACGCATAGCAAAACAAGTCAGGCTGTAAAAAGAAATGATCGCTGGCCGTGCAAAACGGACGATTCTACTTGTATCATAATATCTTACGATAGCGCTATTATAAACAATAACGACAGTAACAACAATAAGGTAACTCGTAATTTAAGGGAGCGTGAAAAGGGACGAGAGGAGATGATCGACTGATCGTGTCACGAGTGCCGATTAGCGATCGTTGCGTCGCTAGAGGAAGCAAGCTCGTGACAACGAACGACAAGGGCTTTTCGAGGCGTTCGGTCACTGCTCGCGATGGGATCGTGCACTGGTACAAAGCAAGTTCGAATACTTTAGAAATATCTCGAGAAGCAAGCACAGTACTTGCAGGTAGACTCGAGCTTAAATTAGATGGATTCGAACCCATTGTGGATATTTTGTTTCGAATATAGAATCTTAATCTTCGTATATCGTATACGAATAACGATGGTAAGGTTTTTGAGCATTGATTTTTGGATGAGACGTACTTTGGAGATTCCAAAGAAAAATTTTCACTTGCCTCGACTCATTCAGGGGTTCGAAATCAGCTCGTATAGACTGAGTGCGTTGCAAGTAGAACGACTGAAACTTAATTTCTCGCAAACAGTACTCGAACACCATAAAGTAAATATATACCCAGCTCGATCTCATCGCTAGTCGTCGGTCTCGCGATTTCCTAGCGTGGACCCTTCGCGCAGATAGCGCCGAAAGGTCCTTCAAAAGTCAGCAATACGCAACCTGTAATCCGTGATTATAATTACCGGATAATAAGAATCGATTAACGACCGATTAATGATCTGGAAGATTGCAAATTACTGGTTCAAGACTGGAAATGACGATGCAGTTTCTAACTCTGCTCCAAGTTGGGAGCAAAACAGAGGTAGCAAGAATCGCGAGGCACGTGACCGGTGCTAGCCCGACAGATTTTTACCAAAAGTGCGGAGGAAGCAGTCGATTAGACGTAATAATTACATTTCGTTCTGTTTTGTAAACGAAGCAGAAGCACGTCCAGGTCCAAGGCTGTCTGTGCTTCGTGCCAATTGTTGATGAACGGCAATGAGTTTGGCGTCGACTCGTCGAGAATCGCGAATTGGGCGAATTTAGCAGACAAACTCGACTCGCGAACGATCACTGGCGACGTCCAAAGGTTCTCCTATTTTATTCCCACCCTGTTGGTCGTGATCTTTCGTTATTTATTCGAGAAACCTTCGTCTTTTATTGGGGATTTTATGGACTATTCGTCCATTCGTGTGACGATGTTGTTTTCTCAACGTTTTGCCAAACTTCTCGCAAACTATGCACTGCACTATGACTTTATTTGAACTTCTATAACTCCTTTAATATGGAGATTGATAAAATTTTTAAATAACAATCACGGTGTCTCGGTGAAACTTTTAAATTCTTTAGTTTCCTAGAAAATATTCGGTGAACTTTGGCAAAGTGTTAAGAGTAATGGAATCGTGATCCTCGGATGTTCGAGTTTATTTATTGTACTGTTTTTAGAAAATACCTCTTATGGATTTTATTGTTCGTTGTTTTCTTCTGGAGCAGTGAATGGACGTTCGAGGAGCGGTCGTTCGCGAATGACGTTGTCGGGGACGTGAACTTTGAGGAGAAGATGCGTTGTATTATATATCGAAATCGAGAAACCCTTTAAGTGTAAGAATAATAATGTATATATAATTATTATAACGTAAAACTTCGATTGATCGCGGCTCCAGCTGAGCGGAGCCGCCCCTGTCGATTCCCGAGAGAGCAATGCGAAAGAGAGAAAAAACGATGAACAAAATAATGGAAAAAAATTGAAACGCACGAAGACGAACGAGGACACGGAGCAACAAATCCGATGGTAATATACGTATACTATTCGCGGACGAATGCAAAAGAGACGAATGAAAGAATGCAGTAAAAAAAAAAAAAAAGCACGGTTCTCGTATTGATTTTGATGAAAACTAAACTAAACATAAAAGAAAAAAAAACAACAAAAATAATACACCGAAAAAAGACGCTGCGTTTTTTGATTCAGATCCGTTCTGTTTTCTTTTCTTTTTTGTTTGTTAGTTTGTACGCACTACGATTTATCGCAATTTATTGTATTATCGATGAAATACTGTAACAAAAATACTGTTAACTATTCTTAAAGAAATTAAAACTTTTGTAAACTGAGACTTACCATTTTTCTCGACGTGTTGAAGATTCCACAATGAAACACTCGTTAAATACCATAGTCAAGTAGTTTAATTTATATCAGGATACATTTGGTAGGTATCGTCACCTGCATCAAAGCACACCGCACACGAAAGCCCCATACGTTTTAACATTCAGCGATACAAAAGCGCACCTCCTGTTTAGGGAACAGCACCGTTTGCAGACTTGCATACACCAATCACATAGGGTAAAAAGAATATCTGTTCGAGCTGCAGAATAGAAAAATCTAACTGATCGTTTAAACTAATTTTTACCTTCTGCAAACACGAGATCTTCTCGACGCTTAAACTAATGGATGGCATCGATGACGTTGCTCGGCAAGCAACACAATCGGGAAACCAGAGATGGGCGATTTTAATTGACGAACAACGGATGTTACTGATACAATTTCTTTTCTATTAGCAACGCCCATCTCTGTTGAAAAAATAGCTGGAGAACGACTCGTTTGTCTCGCGACAGCTAAAGCTAGAGATAAAGCTACTACTAGTGTGAGATCATCGATCCTCGGCGTGAGAGATGCTGTTGTCACCCAAGGACGAGTCGAAATTGGAGAACTCTCTGATCATCCTCTCCTGCTGAGTTTGAACCTTCCGTCCTAGCAGTTGAAATGGCGATTCCTCCGTGACAATAAAATTAAAATAAATGTCAATGGAATCGTTTCGCCACTTAGCCTATTTGCGTACTTTCTATGTCTCACCTTTTTCAGCACGTAGCTCTGTAGATCGTGGCCCATATAAAACGCGATTCTCTGCAAGCCGCGTAGAGACCTCAACCTGAGACAAGGGTCTGGCTCCAGCAACCGTTTCAGGAGATCTTTGGCTGCTGTAGAGATTTGTTCACCGTTTGAGGGCAGGGTTCCAGGTGGCGCGTAATTCGTTCCTCTGTCCTCTGGCAGAAGCTCGCTGGATGCACCAGCCGGGTACTGCAACAAGATACATGACGTAATCGGTTAGAAACGGATCCTAATCGCGGAGACGACGAAGCTGCGCGACGTTAAAAGCACGACCAGACGGGAATGCGCGCGTACTAACGAAGAAAATGAAAAATAGCAACGTTCAGGGACGAAGAGCGACTCTCAAGGATCTTCTCTGGAAGATCGAGGCAACTTTTGCATCGCCGATTAAATTATCCTGCCTGTTGAATCGAAATAGCTAAACGACCATCATGGGCGCACCGACCGGCCGTAATAATTGTTAATCACGTTTTACGATTCGCCACATTCGAGTGGTCTGTATGTTTATTTCTTTTGGTTTATGTCCTGCGTGGTGCCTTCGTTATCATTAAAAATACACAGGATACGAGTTTATTTGCGGGACCCACTTCGGGAGGTGGATCGGGGACGCGAGAGCTATGGCGGTGGCTTACGCGAACGTGTACTCCATTTGATCTGGTTCCATGTTGAGGAAGGTTGCGTACATAGGAGTATTAAAGCTGAGAGTAGCACTACAAAATTGCCTAACACAAAGATAATTAAAATTGTGTTCTTGGTACTAAAAATACTGATCGCTAATTTAAATCGCAATTGGCTCTAAGAAACAAACCATGACGTCTATAATTCCTTTTAAGAGATTGTAATAAAAGAATGTATCCACAGAATAACACTGAAGAATAATCTTTGAAATCCTGTTACCCAGACAACTCGTATCATTCCCTGGCCGATTAATTAGGGGTCAAGCTGAAGCACGAGATCACCCCAGGTGAAAATAAGCCGCGGTTCAGCGACCAATTAACAATCCTCTGGTGTCCAAGCTATGCCAGAGCTCGAGGACTCGCGAGACGCGGTTCTTTCGTCGACGGTGCGCGGCGCGGTGTTCCATGAATATTTGTTTTTACGAGTGGAAGGTCGGCAGACTAGAGAAGCTATTACCAATGTGGATTCTAGTCTGTCCTAGGTGGTCGTAGCTACACTCGCCGCTCCTGTCCGCGCAGGTACACACGTAGGGTCAACGGCCACTCACGACCCTCAACCTATTCGCTCGTTCGTATCCCTCCAGCGTGTGCCGCGACCTCACACGATCGTTTCCACGCGGATTTCTCTGTCCCGTTCGCATTCTGACGATCCTCCGTTCCGTCAATATTTTCCTTTTCCTGGTACTCCGACGATCGATCGTAGAACGTTCGTATAACAGAACTTTCGTGTAACCGAGCATCGATATTCGTGTCTTCATCGGTAATCGCGACAGGTAGTTCCTGAATCGTCGTCGAGCATCGAGCCATGGAGAAAGGAAGAAGGAATGACGCTGAAAGATCGCTCGCCGCGGCAATCGAGATATTCCGAATCGATCCTGGCGTAGAACCTTGACCGAGAGTAACGGTACAGAGCGATCGTTACGCGATCGTAGATAGATGAAGGCGATTTTTAGCGGCGTGACTGTTCTGCACAGTCGGGCAAACGATTCGAAAGTCGCTGAATCGGTTCCAGTTCTCGGTTGACCTGGTCGACCGCGATATCTCGAGTCCGATGATCTCGTAGCCGTTCGGTAACAGTATCTCGGCGAACGTGTCGAGAGGTTCCGGAGGAGAACGCCGGCGATTCTCCTTATCGTCTTCGAGATTGCAATTCGCGCCCTTCGTACTATCTTAATAAATTAGAAAGCGAGCGACGGCTGCGGTCCATGAATAGATACCGATTTACGGGGCGATGCGATTTATCGAGATGCCTCGAGGTAAATAAAGAAAATCCCGCGGCCACCGCGACTTCCGCAAAGACCGGTGTCTTCACGGCCACTCGGAGGCGTCGGTCTTCGTCTTCTTCGAAGCCATCTCGAGACGCGAAAAATGGCGGCCGTTGAACCTGACAGGCGCTTACTCGAAACGACTTCTTTCCCCTATTCGAGTCCCTCCCAGCTCCTCTACCGCCTCGTTTTGCTCGTCCCTGGCTGGCCACGAAAACGCAAAAAAGGAAGCTGGCTACCGGTCTAGTGCGATACAGCCGCCGCGATACGTCAAACACGAACGTGCCATCCGTGAATTCCACTCGGCTAGACCAGCTAATTGCTGAGCAAACCGATGCCACCGCTGAATTCAACTGCACGGAGATGTATATACGTTCGTTAGCACCGTTGAGTATGTCTCTCTTAACCCTTCGAGTCGTGCCTGGTCGTGTTCGTTTATGCAGTTGCACCGAACCGTACCGACTCTCCGAAGATCGGCTGCATGGCACGCTCGAAAGAGAAGATTCGAGGTCACTGACCTTTGGATCGATCACTGAGGGGTGGATATTTTGTATTGCTCGTCAGAAATTAGTAGGATGATATATATATATATAGGTGGGTGATTTATATATCAATAGAATAATAGTTCACGTACAGTGGTGTTTAGGTCAACAAAATTTCGTTCTCCTTGTTTAATAACTAATGACCCAAATAGCTATAAACTTATTCTTCGACTAATTGCAATCAATCTAAACTTAGAGATATCCTCAATTGGCAGTGAACGGGTTAAATTCAGGAATATTCTCTGGCGAATAAACGCGATAAATGGAACCCAACGAAAAAGTTCTCAAATCTCCGCGATTATTGTTCCGCGGACAATGGTGAGAACGTTTTCACGTAGAAGAGGGCGAGAAGACGCGATTTTCTGGGCTGCGCATACAAAACTAACGCGCCGTTTCCTGTGCACGGCAGTCAAGTTCGTTCGTTAGCATTGCCACAATCGTGCGTCCTAAGTGATAATATTTCCTGCGAAGTTGGATGCGCTGCGTTTATGACTGCCATCGTACAAACACGCGCGCAGCCCTTGAGGTTTGCCGCTTGGCTGAGCTCGCAACGACCGGCACGAAAAAGGGTAGCGTATTCGCAGACTTCCATTTCCCGTGAGAATTTTGTAATTTAAAACAGCTAAAGAGGGAGAAGCATGGATCGTGAAACGTACTTTTCTTCTAATTAGAATGTTTCTTGCAATTACAGTCGTAACAAAAAGTACACGCACAATCGTAGCTTCCCACATTGTGAGTCTTTATATTCAATCACTTGTTACCCTAGTTTAAACAGATATACTTGTATGCCATTTTGGACATTAAATTTAGGATAAGAAAAAATTCTACTCTTTCTCGTTCCAATATTCCTCGTGACTTTGAACCCCGCTAGTTTGATTTGGTCTACAATTTAACAGAATTTCAATCATCGTAACTATTTACTGCGTCGACCGTTTGTCTCGTGCCTGCACACGTAACAATGCATCGAATACGCGACGAGCGGATGTCACGAAACGAAGAGGAAACCCGAAGATAGACTCGGCACGTGTCGTATGTCTGCAATCGCGATGGTCTCGTATTTTCGCACGCATCGCTTTTCCCGACTGTTTTCTTAAATACCCTTCCGCAAAAAAAAAAAAAAAACAATCGCTATAAATATATTAACAATAACAGAATCACCGTGTAAAAAAACTTATCAGGAACTATTTTGCTTCACGAATTTTTCAAGAAAATTCTGAAGAATATAACGTTCGCAGGAGTTTCCATGTCTGAGAATGCATCGAAAAGGTTGTTTCCCCGCTTAATTGCCGGAGCAAGGGGTTGGCAGCCATTTCAGAAAAAGAATTCTGAAATACATGTTCCTATGCGCCATAAAAACTCCTTTGCAAATGAACACTGGAAACCGGTTTGGTCGAACGATGTCAAGAACGCGTACAAATATATCCTGCAATTAATACTAAAACGTTAACTCCGTTGACCGAGCAGGGAATCCTAACCGATTAATATTTAGACGAGAAAAACAATCGCGGGCCGAGTTTGCTCCCGGCGCCAACGAGGCCACTCCCGGCTGCTGACGAATGTGGACTTTTCAAAGCTGACCAATTAGCTTCGATCGAGTCCTTTACTTTTCTCTTACCGTTTTACGAACATGAGGAGACAAACAATTGTCTTCTACGCTTGCGAGTGACAATTAAATTAAAAAATCAAGAAATAAGAAACACGTAGCAATAGCTTCGCGAATTTCACGGTATATTCGGCTCTGGTTGCAGCAGGGCCAAGAAAGAATTCGCGAATCGGAAGCAGTAAAGATAAAGGCGAGCGGCAAAGGTGGCGTTGATCGATATTACGGTCGCGGTAACTCGTTTCTTGCTAGGTGCATCGACCAAGGGACAGGTTCTATTCTCAGCGCGATGACGGTGTTCTCACGACAGAAACTGCAAATAGAAACTGGTAATTACGAATCCATCATCGGGCTGAGCCTCGGCCGGTGGTAGGAGTCCTTGTCAGGAATGCTTGGTCAAAGGATAAAAGTAAAACAGAAACCCCGTCCACGATCGTGGAAAGGACGCATCCGTATAAAAAGACGCCGAACCGCGGGGAATACTAAAAGGATAGCCTACGCGTTGCGAAAATTCTTTGCTCCGCGCTTGCAACTTGTTCGCGAAGCGTTTACGATCCTGCGCAGGGTGGTCCGCCAGAAATAGAATATCCAAGTAACTGTTATTCGGGATTCAACGAACTCGTTCCTCGTTTACGAGATTCCAAAGACTCTTTCTATAAAAGAAGCGCATAATATTCTGGCTTCGTAAATATTTCATGTTAATGGTGTGGCGAGAGGTTCCGAAAGTAGATGCCCCAGTTCAAGCAGCGATGGTAGGAAAAATCAAACTATATATGGGCCGCTGACAGTAGACCTATCTCATTTTACCAGAAAACCTAGAGAATATAGGACCAATCGCACGATACCTTCTCTTTCCCAACGATCGCTATCCGTAGTGGGTGAATCCTTGCTTGTTTTCGAAAACATCCCATAGAACACTGTCTCGAACGTTCTGGTAAAGGCTCTGGACGTCCTCCGAGAGGATCACCGAGGCGAACAAAAGGAGGAGAGGCACAAAGAACTCTCGCGAAGAGCAAGGGTGCAAACATCGTCCGAGAGGGGGACGGTCGGAGAGCAAGAGAAGTAAAATGAGGAACAGAAGCACACGGAGAAAAGAGGAAAGCGTGGAAAGAGGAAGAGGGACCGGTCGCGTAGTTAGTACACGGGCAGACATTAACTTCCCATTAACCAGTCGGCCATTAAAGGAGCAAGGAGGAGAGCCCGCTGCGCTGGCGCCAGGAGTAATCGGCATCGGGTACTATTTAGGCGCCCCGCGCAATCCGCATACTACTCCTTCGGGCTATTTATAAACCTGCCCAGCCGTTGCACGCGGACTCCGCGAGAATAAACCAACGATAAAGTCCCCCATTCGGCGGCGTACGCGATAAAGGGTGAGCGTTTCCCCTGGCGGTTACTCGGATGCGCCTCCAGGATCAACGGTAGAACGTCCTTCGAGGATGAAATCGATGCTCCCGTGGATTTAGGAACTGGTCCCTCCAGAAAGGAATCGGTAGTTGCATGGATTGTTGCGTTTGAAGACACGGACACGAGTGGAGGAGTAATCGAGGTTTCGCGAAAGATGGTGGGACGAGTAACTAGAGTCGACGGTGACCTGGTCACTTTGGAACTGGGTCCTTCGACGAGGAATCGAAAGGAATTGGTTGCTTTGTAAAAATAAAGCTATCGATCATTAAATTCACAGGTGCGCAAAGCTTTCCTAGGATTTAAACTCTCGTCGTAGAATGAATTTTGTCTTGACCTCTGAAAATGCTACAACGCCGATTACAGCCTCCCACGAGATCTCGCGTTCCCGAGAGGTCCACACATTCGCTGGAGCTTATCGCCTCGCAATAATATCGTTGCAGGAAGATCGACTTGAATAATTGCATAATTCAGCTTGCGTAAAAAGGTGAGCACAACCTTCCGCAGGACGTGCTCGCGGATACCAGTCCAGCAAGGACAAGTTGGCGTTCCTCTTCTTCGGCCCCGTCGGATATTTATAGATCCTAAATATCAGCTAAGGAGGAGGTTGTATTGGTCGGGACTGGTGCTCGTTACATTTCTTTGGATTGGTTCCCGCGAAGGTGAGGCCGCGATACGCTCGGGCTCTATCTTCGTTCCTTCGACGCAATTACCGGCGCAGTTCCTGCGGGTTCTTCTTCTGGTACAAAGTGGTCTCGGTGCCGCTTCGCTGGTCGTCACTATTTATAGATCTTAGATCGTTATCCGTTGGTACGCGAGTCCTGGTATCGCATGCGAATGTTGGCCACCGACGAGTCGCGGTGAATATCACGCTTCTCTCGCGGGTTGATTGCTACGTTGAGGCCGTGTCCCCTTCTCCTTGACTTATCGATTTTCATCGAAATTACTGTCCTCCGTCGGCCTCGAGCATCGGATGCACTTGCTCACCTCCTACGAGGACGCGCTCGAACGAGTCGCGATTAGAGGACTCGGAGGAAGCGGACAGCGAAGGTCAACGAAAAGTTTCGAGACCGCTTTCTACAAGATCGATGCGTTAGATCTCTGCCAGCTGCCAGATGTCCTATTTTAGGTGACCACCGAGAAAGGTCACCAGAGCAAAGAACGAAGCAACCCAATGGGTTCAACGTCCAGCGTCCATTTTGTTCCGGCGTAGGATCGATGATTTCGAGCAGCTATCATCGCGTTCCTGGGTAAACGCTCGCAGTGGCCAGCGTTACAAACGCGCGGAGCGGCACACACACGAGCGCACGCAGGCCCAGGTAATGCCCAAGATCTATAAATAGACCTGTCGAGGGTGCAGGAGGCATCTCGAAAAGGGAGGTGCACGCGCTGCACGCGAGGTGTCTTTTCCTCCCGGAGCCCGAGGATAGAAAAAGAGAAGGATCGACTGGTTCAGCCCGGATGCCTTCCACCGGCATAGGCGCCAGAACATTGTAAACCGAGATCGCCTGCGGTTTTTTGGCGGCTGCGCTCCAGCGAGCAAGTTAAACCCGCGAACAACTTAATTCCACGTAATTGCAGGGATAAACGAGGTCCGTTTGTTTCGAAACGTAATGGCGATTCGAGGAATCTCGGCTGCCAGTCGAGGATTCGCCGAGCAAAGGCGGGCGTCTTTCGGAATTCTCGTCTGGACGGCTGTTTGGCTTTTATTCGAAACGAGACATCCCTTATCGGGACACCTGAGGTAAGAGATTCCACCTGCACGTTCGACAGACTATAGATTATCTTACGATCTCCAATTTCGCAATGTCTCCTCGTCTAGGGACTCTCGATGAAGGCTCGAGATAAAGCTTCGCCATTGGCGGCCAGATTGACTTCCAAATGGCCACGGAAAGCAGATGAATCTCCGATCTTCAAGTCCTCGGCGTTTATTTGCCAGGGGACTCTCAATGAAGTCAGCTCCGGGATTGGTTGCCTGGATGTACCGAAGGGACATGCTTAAGGAGACATACAGAAGTTCCAGATGGGAAATGGTACAGGTGGAATCACCTATTCCTGCATCGTTTTAGTCGCTATTCGTCGAAGGGATATTCTTCGCCGAGATCAGGCGTTGACGTCTGCGAGTAGATCGTTTAGAATTTTCAAAACAGATTATTTCGCTATTAGTCAAGCTTTCGTGTCGCGGAAACTAATAGCGTCGCTATAATGGAAACGTAATTTATAAATAGATGATCATCGAGCCACACCCAGGCGCTCCAAGTGCCGACAGAAGCTCTAGTCGTAAATAACATCGCGTAGATCACCGGTCACGATCGGCGCACCTAACTAATGATGCTTCGACTACGAGCCTTTCGTTGATCTCTTGAAAACGATCCTGGTCGAAGAGGGTCTCTCGTCCTACGCCAATGGATCGGAGCCCCTCTGCAGTGGCTGCAGGTAGGCTAGCTTCTGTTCGCTCGGACTCCAAAAGGGAAGTAGCGTAACGAGATGGCATTCTCCGCATCTTACGGAGATGCACCAGCCACGGTGCATCCTCGATGCTCTTGGTATCGCGGGATTGGTAACCGCGGCTGATTTTTCACCCGCGAGACGGAGACGAAGGAGGAAAGGGGCAGAAAGACAGATCTGGTTTACCTTGCGAAGGTTTTCTTACGTCCTGCGAAGACGGGAGCGCCGATCCTGGAGCCCCGACAACCCTCGAACAATTGTCCTGTCAGCGCTGCAGTCGTTCTAGTCAGAGTGCCGTAAACGAGAACTTTTTGCATCCTCGCCGCCACGGTTGAGAGATTCAAGGGCACCGATGCTCCGACGCTCGATTATGTTTACCGCATGTGTGCTGGTTGGTACCAAACCCTATACGAATAGTTCCCATTCTTGATGCTAGACGTGCTACCGAATATTTTATATCGACACGAGTATTAACTATAAAGCAGTCTACTCTAATCTAGCACTAACGATGCAAATAACTCCACTAGTGTCGTTTCAATCATTCGACAAGCTTGGATCGAGTCGTTAATGTAGGTACGAACGAACGTGGTGTCTCTAAAAGGTGAGCGGACTCTGGCCTTGCTCGATCTCTGAGAAGTCCTGCTTCGTACGAACGAGAAGATGAGACCCGAAGGGTGGCAGAGGTATATACAATTTGGGCAGTGGTCTGAAACCCCTTGGGTCTCGTCTTCTCATCCGTACGTTGCACGAGCGTATCGTGAGCGTCGATTTTTGGTCCCGCGTATCATATTTTCTTTTTGCGCCTTTTATTCGCCGACTATATTCGCCATAATGCTGTCTAATATTACCACCATAATACAACGCTGTTCGAATCTCGGATCGTTCCTTTCAGACACTCTGCGCGATCAACGATCGCGGCAAAAGGGTTGATATCCAATTACCGCGAACACGTTTTCGAAGATTGTTTCGCGAGGCTCTTCGTGGTCGTAAATTGTCTCGTAAAGCTGCTACACGGTTGGGTAGCAGAAAAGGAGCAACACGTTGGATACATTGTTCGCGATGAACGTTCTCCAGGCGTCGGTAAACGTGGAATATATTCTTTTATGGTGACCTGCCACCCGCAGAGAGACAGGAGCAGCAATTAAGGCAACACGAAGGCTGGTTCACCTTGCGAAGGTTTTACTTACGTTCTGTAAACGTTACACTCGACGGTAGGGTGGATTCATTTAAATAAATCGAAATTATATCCCATTGGTTAACTACTAATTGTATGACTCAAAATATTGAACGTTCTACGAGATATTAGAATTGTCTATTACATAAGCAACAACTCGATAACAATGTCTCCTCGAGCCACTGGAACAAGAACCTTCGTGGCGAAGAATCGGAACGAGAATGGTCCCAAAACTGGTCCCGAGATGCACGATTATTAACACCTTAGGATACCTCCAACCCTTCCCAACAATTTATTTCCGACCTGGTCGATTAAACCTATCGAAGATCGGGATCTAAGATCTACATGCCTGGAGCCCGAGCCTCGGAGGCAGACGCTTAATCTACATAGAGAATCTCGCGGAGTGGCGCACAGGGTCGTATTTTTTTCGAGGGTCGGACAGGAGAACGCGAGGGACCTGGCCAGCATATATCATGACCCATCGGACAGCCAGAAATTATCGCTGGTCTTAGAGTTCGTCCTCCGCGGATGAATCCCGAGGGGGCCCACGGGGCCCGAAAACTCGTTAATCGCGGCCCCGCGAACTGACTTTCTGTGCCGTAAGCGAAAAGAAAAAAGTGCTGGACAAAGGATGGAACCAGAATGGTTCAAAGGAGCCAGAGAGTACTCGGACCAAAGGGTACTTCGCGAGCAGCGAAATTGATACTCCAGTGTCAAAGTTATGGCTAATAAAGCGTGTATACCGAAACATGAACACGATCCACGTGGACTGTAATATACGATTTGGTCTATCTGTAATTCATTCGGTTATCATCGTAGAGAGATGTTAAAGAAAACGAAAGATCTAGGCGTCTCGTTGAGCTGGATCGCAGTAATTTTTAACTAGTCGCGAAGGGAGTATTTCAAACAATTATTTTGAGAAACGAGCATCGAACCGAGTATCGAAAAGAACTTTCTAGTAGATGCATCAAGTGCGAGAAGTTTATATTAAGAACCATTGCAAATTCGAATGACGACGATGGCGACTATCGGAGGACACCGAATAAGAAAACGCTCAGAATTCGAAGATGAGCGTCGGTTCGAGTGAGTTATTCAATAATGATCGGAATGATCCGTGAAAAGGTCGGTGAACCTGGCGAACGCAGCAAAACCTCGAAGGTCGAAGTCTTCCAGCGCTGATCCACGCTGCGCGTCCCTTAGCGACCGGTCGTTGGTTGTTCATCGCCTTCAGGCGCCACGGAGGGTGACTCTTTTTCTTCCTATCCCTTTTCTCCTCTCTTTTTCTCCCTGTTTCCCTCTATCCCTCTGGCCCTTCTTCCAGCTTCCTCCGATCCCCTTCCCACTGGTTTGCCATCCTGCGGCCGTATACGGGGATTCGCGTCGATACGCTTTGCTGAACGCCGAGCAAAAAGCTGAACCTGCTCCACCATCGCGTGTGCGCGTCTCTTCCTCTTTTATCCACCACCGGTGCACGCCCTCCCTCTTCGTTTTCCACCCTCCGCCGCCCACCTTTCCTGCTCCACTCGCCGGATGGATTCTTCTCCGCCTTCTTGGGACACGGGGCGACTCAGCCGAGGATTATTTCAGACGTTGCTCTCGTTTTTCTCCGCGGTTGGCCATTTGCTCCCCGAAGTCTCTCTCCTTCGACGCGCTGAATAAGGGAGCTTTCATACCAACCGCATCGCCACCGAACCAAACGTACATTCGAATCAACCGCTGACACGAGTTTTTCCTCTGACGCGGTGTGTTTGGTCGAGAGGGAATCGAATCTGGCTATGTTTGAAACGAATAAATGCACGTTTAGGAAACCTAGAGTTTAGAGGAGCAATTGAATCATCAAACTGAAGTATCGATCGCGTGATACCGTCGCAGGTCAACGTCGTGGCACCGGTCAAAATGATCGATTTTACTTTCTTCGCTTACATCATTTCCGCTGGGCGTACCAGATCTCTCTCCGTTAAACGTTAACGAGCGTTTCTTTTCAACGCTCGAATCCGCCGTACAAACTATTGACGGCGATGTATTTTTCGCACTCGTATAAAAACAAAATTCTCTTCTAAAATTGACACGACAATAGTAGACGATAGTTTCGTTGTCCCTTTGCGGTCTGCGTGTCCCGAGGCACTTTCCAGCGTGGTTTCCTGCGCTACATGCGTCCAATGGTGACGAAGCTGCGTTCTTGATTGGAAATTGACGAGCGGAAAGCAAAAGATGTGGAAGAAAAGAAAACAAGGAGTCAAAGACGAGGAGGGAATGAGACATCGCAGCACGTCGTCCGCGCAGCTAATTTAGTGGCTGGCGCCAGGTTCCTCGTCTGAGAGAACACCCGTTAATCCTACGACCGCTTATTTTTATTCCCGCGTCTCTGTCCATCGAGCGACGCGAGCCGGCACACCCAGTTCCCTCCTGTTGCTCGCAATTCCTACGATGGACGCGCTGGACTCCCGCTGAAGAACGTTCCTCGTCAACTTCGCGTCCGATCGACTCGTATCTCCCGGGCAAACTGCCTTGTATCCAATTGCGACGGTTTAATATTTTACAAGATTCTTCCGATGTTTGTTTCTTCTTTCCATGGTCCTCTTCGACGAACGTTCAAACAAAATAAAGGTGTTTAACTCCTTGCGCTACGTTTTACCCTAGGATAGAATTTTATGAATATCCTTCCACGAGAGATAAACTTAATTACTCTGATACTTTGGAGTCTCGCGAGTCACCTCAAAGATCCTTCGATGCAAGGCTACAACCGGCTATTTCGTGAAAAATTCTTTGCCGCGTTACTTCTACCGAGGATTCTTGCAGAATGAAAAAGGAAAGTCTGAACATCCCCTGTACATCTAGAGTTACTGGAAGCTACTCCAACTGGAAGGAGTAGCTGGTTGTCGAGGAGTCAACGCTCCGATCCATAGATCCGTGTAATTACCCCGCGGCCATGGAACGCGCGAATCTTCCGTGTTTGCTTTCGATCGGATCCAGGCCACTGATGTCGCACCGGTTATATTTAGATCCCGAGGATCGATGGAACGGCCAACACGCGACGGGGAAACGCCAAGAATGACCGAGGAACACGGGTGGAGCCGCCCATAGCATATGCGTCGCGATCGCGCGCAAACGCGCAGCCCATACGAGAATCGGAACGGACACGGGGGAATCGATAATTAGCCAAGCGTGGATTTAATGGAGCGTGGCGATCGTTAACGGTAGATCTTCGAGCGCCGATCTGCGCGGGAGATAAACGTCTCTCGCGGTATCCTTCCTATCGCCAAAAGATTGTTACAGCAACCTTCGATATAGAGTTAATCGATGGATACACTTTTCACCTACCGCATGCGGGTTTATGAAGAAATTTTCAAGAGGAACGAGCCTTAGGCAATTTTTTTTCAATGTCTGTAGCACTTTTTAAGTAATGGCTACTAAAACAAAGCGCGAAGAATTAAATTACACGCGTGGTATCTACAGAACAGGCATCCATCTTCTTGTGAAGTCCGTTCCTCGACCCACCCCCGCGTTTTTAATTCTTTTTTCAAACTTCCAAGCCGTGCGTGATGTTCAGTTGGAGCCCAGACCGGGGAGGAGCGTGAACGAGCTAAGGTAATCGGTTTGAGGAGGGTCCCGAGAGTTCGTCGTCTCGAAACTTCTTTCACGCGTGTATCGCTCTCTCGGCACTCTCGAGCGACGCGTTGAATAACGGCGATAAAGGCGAATGCCGCGGGAATATCACGATAATCGACCGAATGATGGATAATGATCGGGGCGGCTGCCTTTCGCGCCCCTTCCCCCACCGTCCATGGACCATTATTCAATTGAATTCAATGCTACGCCGACTATTACGGAATTGACTTCGAGAACTTTCTTTCGGGCATCCGTCTCGTCGGACAGACGCTACTTCCGCCGGTCAGCCCTACGAGAAACGACCTGGAACTCGTTCCAAACCATCAGGGCTCGATGGAAAGCAACGCCACCGACTCCGTAACTATTTATCTATTTATTTATTCGTTTCTATCGATGGAAATAACCCATTAACTGATCGAAGCACGCGAATTAAAGGATAAATAACACTCGAGCTACCCAGAATACGATCCCATTCAGATTTAAAATTTATGTAGAACATTGCAGTAAATTCATTTTTCTAAAAATTGAAGAGACGCTGCAAGGAAAGGACTACGAGTCCTCTCACAGGATGCACAATACGAATATCCCTGGCTTTCGAGATTCTTGTTCATCGTGTAACGAAACGTAATCAGTGGTCTTGGCAAGGAACCGTAAACTATCTCAATTAAAACCAACACTGCATTTTTCTCCCTCTTATCTCGTTAAAGTAAAACAGCTATTTTCCATTTTCCAAGGAAATAATAAATTGCGCCGAGATTTTAATCGCCGCGCGTACTGCAATTTGTGATTCAAGGAGAGATGGTAACGCGCGCCAATCGCTCAAACGTTTTAATAACAATGTTGGTAAAAAAATTGAACGATCCTCGAGAGTAAGGCAAATCGAGTAAGAAAAAAATAAGCAAGATTACGTGACGACTACATGAATCAGTCCTACCGGAGCACGATTTAACTCCTCCACCGGTGAATCATGTCTACGACTCGCGAGCTTCGTTAAATCTTCCCATTGTTTCAACGACGCGAGCAGACGAGCGTGTGTACCATAGTTGTTAAGAAGAACAACTCGATAAGAGATTATTTCCATAACAATCGCTGATCGTACACGGCGATTTTGCTCGATATTTCGTCTTTTGGTGATAAAACTTAAACGTTGTAAAATTTCTTCGATTTCCACAAACTCTTGTTATCGCTTTAGGATTGATAAAATCTTGTAAATTTTACGTTCGTCGAATATATAAACTTGTTTCGTTCGATCAATCGAATTAATTCCTCCGATACAGCGCCTCGCAACAAGTCGAAGTGCCTGTCGGAGGAGGTCGAACTCGGCCAGGCATTGAAATCACCCAGAAACCAAGAGCACCAAAAGTAAGAATCCATAAGTCCCGGGTCACCCGTCACCCAACGTTCCGTTACCGATGCGCTAATTTCCTCGTTCTCGTGCAGGTTTTAAACCAGATCTGCTCCCAATCCCTCTCGCGGACACGCATTCTCCGTATTTTGTTCCCCTTAAATGGCAGTCGGCCGCGTGATATCGCGCAAACAACGCGTAATCCAAACGTCGTCGTTTCCATTTCAAATTCCCAATCAATGTCACCGTGCTCGCTCGATTTAATCTGGTTCACGGAAACGGAAGAAAAATTTTCCGCGACGATCCAAGCGGGGAACTACTCGCGAGCGGATTTAATTGCTCCTCGATAAGTATCGCGTTATCGTTTCGATAAACGTCCCCGTCGCGTATACGACACGCTCGCCGAGCGTTTTGATTCGCCGATGAATCCACGGCTCGCCGAACCAACGACGAGGCGTCGTTAATATCTCGGTGGCGTAGTCGCGTCACGTACCATCGGTACAAGAAGAGAGGAGACGGGACGAGCGCAGGCGAACCGCCGTCGATTCTTTACTTCTTTCCCCCTTTTCCGGCCTGTGTGCTAGCTCGCGATGACTACCGACATTGAGATCGTCGAGAAACGACCATTGTGCTTCGCAACTTCGCACCCAGACTGCTAATACGTGGCTGCTAGACCCCGAAGGCTTCCTACGTAACGACACGCCGCCCTCAGGGCTCGTGGAATGCGTTAATTCCGACGTCGTTTCACCGAAACCCAGTCACTTTTCCCAAACGAGGGTTGCTTTTTAATGCGTTCACCATATATAGGTGACAGGGTCGAAGAATTCGTAGCACCTGTTCTTTCTTACGTTGACTGTGAGACTGATTCGCAGGAAATGGCTGCAGGGCTAAAATTTTGTCTCGAGACAATTAGGAACTGTAGAATCTAACATTTATCGTATTGCTTACTTTTGTATTCTCGTCAAAATTTACGAATTCTATTCAGATTCGTTTTCATTGACGCTCAGCCCTCAAGATTAATTGTTCGAGTTCCTTAGCGAAAAGCTCTGTCAATCATATATGGGTGTCGTGGCGTAAAAGTCTTATAACCATCAGGCTAAAGTAAAAGTAAGAATAAGTACTTTCATCGACCTTATGTAATCACACACTCCAGTTCGGAACTTTTTTCCACGAATAGAAACGAAACCCGCATTCCTACGAGATTCGTTCCAGAATCACGTGGACGAGGTTCGATGACCAGCGTTAAATCTATAAATCGTCCTTTGATGTTAGTCACCGAGAGACGATCGGTGACACATTAAAAATCTGCATATGTATGGACTGTATCTTGATTCGAAAGTAAATATTCCTACGAAAAAGTGTTTGGGGAAATATGTAACGCTCTGCTTCGACTCGCCTCTTGTTTATCGCTACCAATCCATGCTTAAAATTTTAGACCGAAGGTCGCTCATAAAAACGAGGATTACATCAGGCGTTATGTTTTCATTTAAAACAGGTTCCAATCTTCTTTATTGGCTAGCCTGGAATTCTTTCCGATTCTTGCGCAATCGATTATCGAAAGTTGCATCATTCTTACGGAAGGTACAGAATTTTTTTGTGCAAGGGCCCTTCGAGATTACGTTTGCTTTACTTCGACTAATTATGGTCAGTTATATTACAGGAAACGTAACACATACTTAGTAGGATATGAATATTAATTAACTAAGATTAATTATGCTAAGCGCTCTTCATCCTACAAAGTTAGTTTAATTACCGTAGTCTTAATAAATATTCATCGAAATTAATGCTGGAAGCAGTCCGCGCAAATTACGCCTAGGTACGCAACTGGAGGAAAACTATTTGGAGCTGTGAGATTATCGAGTTCGAAGAAATTTAGACGATGTTAATAAAAAGAATTAGGGAAGAAATAAGACATAAGTTAGACGTAAATAACATGGATGATCCGAGTTTCTAAACAAGCCCTTGTATGTACAAAAGCTCACCTTCGAGTTCCTTAAGCTTTTCGCGAAAGAAATTCCAATAATTGGCTAATTAAGCGCCTTTGTAATGGGTATCCCCGTTCGCAGCGACTAACAAACACGCTCTTCTTCCGCGTGGATGCGTCACTCATCTCGAACACGACGTCCCGACGTTATTAGCCAGGATATTTCGCTAATGCTCACGAGCAGCGACGTCGAGGTCCTTTCTGATCAATGGTTTCGATAATAAATCACAGGCGGAGGCGAACGGTATTTTATTTTTCATCCAGGCACCGTCCAAGAGTCGCATTTGTCTCTCATACCCGGTGTCTCCCGTTATCCATCGGTAACTGTAAATCCGATCTCGGCTCCGTCCGTCATATCGATCATTTCATTTCGCTCCTGTTGCTCATTTTCCTTTTTCAGGGACCGTCCAGCTTCTGTTTACTTCTTTTTACGACGAACCGCGGCGTTGGCCCGCTCGATCGCCGATCTCGATCCATCATTTTCAAGGTGGAGCACCACAACGGGAAGTTAACGATCGTGTTGCCCGTCCGTTTATCTCTCGCGGCGATCTTCGCGAAGAGTATGGTCGAATCGCTGAGCTTTCTATCTTTCGATCGTTTACAGGGGAGAGGATCGCCTAAACTGGATCGCCTTCCTCAAACTGGAATGTTTCTAACAAACGGAGAATATTTTTATCGCCTATTCGAAAATAATTTCGTGATAATGTATGTTTGATCCGGAGAACCTGACACCCTGCCTCCTCGACAGCAAGACTATCGATCTCGGCGACTAAACATTAATCAGCGTTAGAGAAGCTCCTCTCTAATATTTTCTGGCAGACAGTAAAGTTTCAGTGGAGGATACGCGACCGTCCTCCGCGGAGTAAATATTGAAATTCGACGCGTACGATCGTTGTTAGCTAACACTATCGGCAAACAAACTTTACTCAACGATGTTTTTCTAACATTATCTAGCGACGTTTGTTTTGGCGTGAAGAAGATACAAGCGAAACTCAGCGTCTTTGGCCTTTCCTTGAGCCGAAATTAACGCCTGGCTATTTCCAACGGAGATCCTCATTAAACAGCGCTAAGTTCCTATGGCAAACGCGTTATGCAATTAGTACGCCTCTCCTAATTGACATCGTCCAAGGTTGGACAAAAAGGAAACGTCAGGTTCGACATTTATTCCCATACATCCTTGTGAATCGAAAAATGGACTAAATTCTTAATTGAATGCAAACTTTCAACGACGAATGGGAGATAAATAGGTTACGATGATTCACTCGAGGAAAAATTACTAATAAACGTAAGGAATATTATGAATCGCTATATAGCGTTTCCATTCGTCCTCTATTACTCGTATAAGACTTTGCATGGAGCATTTACGCCAACCTTCTCTCTATCTGTACACGTGCAGCCAATTATGCGAACAATGAGTACCTTACCAGGTTACTCTTCGCAGTAAAGACACTCGACAATGGTACTAAATTCTCTTTAGATCTCGGACGCTCTTTCGAGCATTCTAATTACAAACAAATCTAAAATATTCTCCACACAAAGAAACACTTGTCTTGCTTTGCAATGGTATTAACTAAACGAGATACATTGCTAAATAAATAAATATCGGAATGTCGCGTTAGACGTTCACAATTTAAGCGAAACGTTACCTTTGCGCAAACAATGCTTCCTTTCGTTCGTTACTCGGTGTAATTTGCAATTTGCATGAATTATACGAAATGAGTTTCGATATGAGACGATGCCGTTACTTGGAACGTTAAAAATGGCATAGCGTTACGGTGTTAATTAGAATGCGAAAAAATCGGGTACCGTTTCGGTATTAATTTCGACTATCGCGGTTCGAATACGTTTAAACGCGCGCAGTCATCGGAGAAATGAAGTTACGATCGAAAATAAATAAATAAATAAGAATAATTAAAAATAATTGGAAAAATGTGATTCAACGTGCCTAGGTTGATTCTCGAGGTAGTGGTCGACTCCTAGGCTCGCGCTATTCGAAGTTGAATCATCTTCGCGATCCCTATCGATCTGAACGATATTCCAAGCGTGACGTCGCGTTGCGACTCTGCCAGAATCGCTCGCGATAAAGGGAGCCCCCTTCATGAATGAAATCCGTCACGTTGGCACTTTTCAAATTTTTCACTCCGCATTCGATTGACCCCGGAAAGCCGAGCTGCTCCACACCCCAATCGTAGAGGAATTCCTGGAAACTCTATTGTATTTAAATCGTCGCTCGTGTAACGAGACGTGGACACGCGAAACGTAATAAATAATAAAGATCTGTCGAGACGAATCTAGCCGTTCGAACGGAATGTCAAGTTGGATGCGGGGACGCTATTGAATGAAATTCGAATTCGCGTGGATGATGATTTGGAAGTGAAATTTAACCACGTTACTGACCTGGACTGTAACCGAACAATTTTTTGGATATATAAACAAGAATTAAACGAGCTCGATACTTAAAGAACTCGAATATTTGAACGCGCAAGTAATCGGGGGGCCTCGGTCGAATACGAGAGAAAAAAATAAAGCTGCGAATGTATAAATACCACGATCCGAGTATTTATGAGAAATATCATTAGCCTTGGACGAGGAATGAATCACTGTTCCCGGTATTTTCGAGAAATGGGTATGAATTAAACATTCCTACCGAAGCGTGTGCCGACATTAATCGTAGCCGAGCCTCGAGAATCGTCGTCTGGCGACCGAAAACGTAAATGTTCTTCGTTAATCGCGCGATAAAGACACTATTACGATAATAAAACACCTATAATTACGATAATAGTCGTTTTTAATTCGTACAGCGAGGCGAACGGGCAGAAAAAACCACGAAAGACGTACTTGACCAGCAATCGCCGGCGCGAGCTTTCATTGTTATTTCAATTGTAAATTGAACCCAAGGCCGTCCGTTTGTAATGACCCTAATCGACGCCGTCCCTTCGAAATACATATAAGGGGGGCCCTTTTGCCACGGTCGCCGACAGGCTCTCGAGAGTGTCAGGGGTGATTATGAGCGCACAAGAGGATTATCGTCGAGGCTTCGCTAAGGTTCCACAATGCCCACCAATGGAATAATACCAAAGCGGATATCAGGCCTTTCAGGAAGCTCAGTTACGGACGGGAAGCGGAAAAGTACTAGGAACGAATAGGGGCAGACATCGCGCTATCGTTCCTAGGTGGAAAAATACTAGACCTGTTTTCTCGAAACGAATCACGCTCGTCCCTTCCAGAAGGTTCGAATCCAGGTACCTTTGACCTGGAAAAGGGTCCCAGGAAACAAAGGGACCGAATACATAGGCTCTGATTTTCTGCTTCGAGCAGGCGTTCAGGCACGACTTTGGCAAAAAAGATTGAAAATCAAAGTTAAAGAAGTTAAAATTAATTGAAAATCAAAGTTAAGAATTGGTTTAGTTGGAAGGTTCCTTTTCATCTGCTAGATGATCTCTGTATTTGTCTACTGGAAGATATCAACAGAAGGATCGATCTCTCAGCCATTTTGAAGCTCCACGATTATAATTTGGACGTTCGCGAGAACCTATGCAAACATTTCACAAAATTTTGCCCACATGCCTCTCAAGGATGACTTCTTTTCCTCGAAGAAGAATGAAATGGAAAGTGACACAGAAAACGCAAACATTGCACAAGGCGAAGGAATCAATTGTGGACTCCTCCGCGAAGAAAGAATTCTGCTGATCGTCATTAATGTTGGCGAAGCGTTGGCACGTTCATCGAAAATTTATGCGCGCAAATTCGTTAAATATTAACACGCAGAGTGTTCCGTACACTGTCAACTCCGGGAATTCAGCACGTGAGAGCGATAAAATTGCAAATTTAACAGGCGCTGGTGATATTTAATGCCTCGTAACGCGATTTTATTGACTTTCTGTAAACGTTACGAAGCACTTGAATCCGTTCGGCTGCTAATAAAATAGCAATTGATTGCTGGAAAAATGGGCGAATAATCGCGGGTATTAAAACGAATGAGGAATTTAATTTAGAAACGATGTTAAATGGAAGAAATGTCTCTACTACTTTTGGGGTTGAAATTTATCGATGCAGCAATGGCTATATTCGATGAGTGCACTTCTGTTTAGAATTGACGTCTTCCAGAAACTTTCCAAGATAAAACTAAAGCGTTGTATTGCAAATAAACAAAGTATGTCAGCTTTTAGCTAAGTTTGAATAAAAATTTGTCCCGTTTTCTAAACGGAGTACCGTGGATATTATAGTTGATATTTTGCATCCTTTTGCGGTTACGGACATTTTCATAGATTTCCCCATATTTCCATTTACCATAAATCCATAAAATCCTTTCAAAACTAAACTCGGGGCGTCTACGCGCGATGATCTCGTACACAGCGCCGAGGATGTGTTAAAATGCAACCGTGAGAACGGTCTTGTATTAACTACGTCATTGAATCTGCGTGACCCTGAATGCAAACGAGACAGTCAAGTTCGCGGTCGGCTCGGATTTCGTGATCGCGCAAGAGAACGACACCGATTACGACACGAGCGTCTGTCGTCAAATGTTAATCGAAACCCGTGTCGCGGCCGGGCAAACAGCCCCGTTCATGGACCATGGTCTTGGTTGGTTGGAAGGGAGACCTGGAAGCTGGTGCGACAAACCTCGCTACGAAAGAGAAACGAAGACAGATGGAGACAGGAGGGCGCGTTACGTACATGCGTCGCGCAAACTCGCGCATTGTAATTCATCGGCGATCGGTGGACGTCAGCTGACGGGGCGAAGTATGAATGAGCATATCGAGGCTCCATCGTCCAGCCTGTCTGCGCGTGACGAGCATAAGCTACTGAATCTCTTTCCGTTTTGGGTCATCCCGCAGCCGAACGCTTTTCACGAATCGGACATCTCGTTCAAATTTACATCGTGGCCTTTGAGATAACTCGGACCGATAAATTTCACATCGAAACGATACTCCAGGGGAGTCTGAAATTGTTGGCATCGTTGATTTTATTTTTGCATTGAATGGCGGCTTTGATCGAGAGCTAGCGACCTAAAGTCAAAAACCGAAACTAAAATGTGATGAAAATTAGAATTTCGAGCTTTTCAACCCACAAGACTAACATGTTGAATAGATTGCCACAGGAGTCGACTGTAGCCAAAGATTTTCACACTTGTCAAACACCTGGAATTACCAAAGGCTGCAACGTAGCGCGTAGCATGGGGGCAACTTTCTGATCGCAAGGAATTTTAGTTGCACAGCCGACACTCTGAAACGGCGAAGTTAGGTAAGAAACGGTTGATGAATGACAAGTCACGTCTGGGAAGCTTAGGCGGGCAAGATGGCGCGAGGAAAGCAAAGAGAGAGGAGGATCTGAAACGCGAGTGGGAAAGTGGCTGATGCGCGAAAAGGGCAGCATTGTGCTAAGGATGAGTGAAAGGAGGATGGATTCTAAGAAGCCAGTAGCCAGGGTTCCTTTCGATCGCGTTCCCTTTCATAGAATAGTCTTGAATTTCTTTTGTTCCAGAATTTCCCACCCCCTCGAGACCCTTTTACCTATTCGATATCACGTTGCAAGTCTCAAATTTCGAATTTTGCCGATGAAGTCCGCAGTTTCTCGCTGTTAGATTAATTTAGGAGAATCGATTCAGTTTAATAGAGATATCCTTCAAATTTGTACACACTGCCAACCATGCGCGTGTTATACGGATTTACATACGAATAACATTCGATAAAGCAACAACTTGTAGTAGGAGAACGAGTGTTCGAAACAGATATAACAGATCGTGACTGCATTTCCATCGGCGCAGACAGTTTACCGCGGCAATTTGAATAGATTATCTATCCAGTCATCGAGTGTCGCATGCAAACCGGCCAAAATAGTCTACGCGATTCTGAACAATCTCGATGCTTTCAAATAATGTTTATCTAAAAATGCGTGGCTAGCATACAAAGAACTAGTCGTTAGCAGACTGAAATACCTGTTTTGTAATTGAATTCTATAGTATTTTAAAGTGTATACGGTTTTTTAAGGGAATGTTTTTGTTCAACCGGAGGAATATTAGTGACGTCTCTCCCACGAACCACCCGCTAATTAAGAAGCGTAGACAACTTTCTCCAAGAAAAGTAACTGGTTAACCAAGAAAGCGTAGAAAGTACGAAGAGTGCATCGAATCTAATGGTACCGAGTATCTTTAGTCAGAGATCAAACAGTTGGTTTGTTGCTAAATTGCAAACATGGAAAACCTAACAGAGAGCATGACATAAATTCTGGTTTATTTGAATACCTGTGCACCTTGACGAATTTTTCAAAAAACAGCCTTCTGTTTTTAAACGTTGCGTGCCGATTTCTGCGAGAAAATGGTAACTTCGCAGCAGCCGAGTAACGTAAACACGGAATAACAGGAATAGGATACGCAGGTTCCATTCTATGCCGACATTTCCCCGATTCCTAGCGGCGTAGGAAGCAAACGAATTGCGCGACGTAATTGATCGCAACGAGTCAACCATGCAAATCGATTCTCGCGGACCGGTTTCGCTAAGGTCGTGCACTATGTAACGAGAGCGTTCCGTAGCTGGCACCACGGTGCACGACTTTGTGTTTCAGACACATAATAGACGGCTTCCTTTTGCGTATGTAGGCTCATCGCGCCGTTGGCCGATGGAATAAACTAATTAACAGCGGAGCTTGCGAATGTAACGAAGGAAGGCAAATGTCGAGATTCCATTATGCGTAACCTTACAATGGAATTTTTCTATTTATTTTGGCGATCGTAAAGTTACTCGGTTGAGAAATAAACGTGATTTTCAAAAAGAACGAACGATGAATTTTAAAAAGAAGTTCGCCAGAATTGATATGCTCAATGATTTTATCGTTCGCTGACGACAAGTCCGCGTTAGGATCCTTTCTTAGGACCACGAAGATGGAGTCGCAGCTTCACCGTCATAGTTACATGCAACGTATGCAACCTGTCCCGGCATGTAAATGCACCGATGGGGACCGGTTCGTAAAGGTCGAACATTATACCGAGGTCGTTTTCACCGCGATCGACGATACCCGTCTCGTTCGATCCACGATCGCTCTATGATAGCGCAAAAGAAATAAGGGTCGCCAAACTGCCGTTCGAAGATGGACCAAATTCCTATCCAAATACGAATTTCAAACAACGAATAAGATGTGTCAACTTGTTCGTTGGATCAATTTATCGATGATATTACTCGAAAATAACGAGCATGAAGAAAAAGAACAATAAGTAATTCCTGGAATAAAGTGATTTTTTATCCCGAAAGTTGGCACCGATACCTAATCCCCGCCATGCTGGATCGATGACAAATAAACGAAGTGACCTCTTAACACGTCGGTTGGCAAGCCGATTACGTATGTAAATCTTCCCTTGGACGCTGCTCTGGGCGTTCTCGTGATTTATGCTCGGCCCGATACTTTTATTTTGACCACCTCGACTGAATATTTCTACGATAACATTTTCGAACCCGTCACGTCCGCAGGATTAATTCGATCCATCATCGCTAAGAGAAAATATATAATATAGTAAATAAGGCGAATGCAAATTCACGTTCCCAAAAGTCGACGACTCTCCCAAAGCAGCGTTTGTAAGCTTCGACCGCTCGGCTTGCCCCCGGGGCATCGACCCTCGAAAATTCCAAGAACCTCTACGCAATCTGGCATACGGGGTAGCGCGAACCAACGGGCAGCATAATCCCTGAGGCGAACGAAACAGTTGATTAACGTTTTACCAACCGGCATAATCGTATATAAATTTCTTTGCCTCCTCGATGAAAAGCCTTGCAACTCATGAGTGGATGACTTGACGGTCAAATTTTACGTACACCCAGATGCTGAATTTTGTCTAGGTCTCGGTGAAGATGTCGTTCACGCAAGAACAAAAGAAGGTTAATTGAAAATCTGCGACGTCTACTCCGAGAACTGAAACAGACAACCGCGTAAACATCCCCCTTGTACCTTTATCGACGAAAATCGCTCCGAATTGGCAGCGTCCTAATCCGCGTCAGCGCGGGTACGCTTCCAAAGAAAGTCGGCTGGCAAGGACGAGGAGGTGGCGACCAGTCGTCGGCTGTCGGCTGTCGGAGAGCCGGTCTGCGCTGGTGTGTAATGCGTTACACAGGTATTACGGGTATTATCCGTATTACACGTATTACGAGTATTATACGGACGTACGTGCGACCTCGAGAGAGCAGAGGCCCACTGAACGGCTTCTTCTTCTTCTTTCTCCGATCCCCACCCCTCCCAACGTGTTCGTGCATCCCTCGTATACACGTTTGCCCTTCTCCTGCCCCCCGCGCATAGCTTGCACTTCGTCTCTGTCGTCCATGCCTGGTCCTCTTTCCTCCTGTCTCCTCTCGAGCTCTCCTCCTCCATCTCGCCTATCCTCCTTCTTCTTATCTTTTTATCCTGCGGCCCCACGAGCGGGAGGTTTAACGTCCGCGACTTTTTCTTGCCCCCTCCGTCCTTCCACCGCGTCCCTCCGCCATCCAGCTCTTCCATCTCCACCTCCTCCGGGAGCCGAGAAGCGAAGGAGTCTTCGACGCGAGCTCGACTCTCTCGCCTATCCATCTTGCTGGACGGTTTTACTTTGGTTTCGAGCCGGCTCCTCTACCTTTCCCACCTGTTGTCGAATATAACAGAGGGGAGGGGGTGTTCTCAGCCAGAATTCGATTGCCCTTCCATTCTGGGGTGCCTGGGACTTCTCGGTCCCTCGACGTTCGCTTGAAAGTTTCAGTATTTACGGAGTGCAGGATTTTAGCGTCGAATTGTTCGAGATACCAAAGATTTTTCTTTTTCTCGTAGCTTTCCTAACTTCGAGAAGCTTCTCGACAACGCTCGGGGATTCGAAGGTCTAGGTGACGACAGGTTGCGTAAGCACGTCGATCCCGTCCAAGGGGGAGAAAAATCGCCGTGGTACAGGTTCCACGGATGTGTCTCGCTCTCGGTGGAATCGGAGTCACTGAACGAATCGAAGGTTACGCTCGACCGAAGACCGAAAGGGCAAGCTTCCGAGTTGCTGCTCGATCCTTGAATTATGCGAGTGGGAAAGTCGAATTCACTCCTGTCGCGCTTCTTCTCCTCCGCTTGAAAGCGGATTTGGCAGCGATTTTCGACTCTGATCGAGGTAAAGATAACGGTAGCAGAGACTTCTGCTTCTTCTTGTTGTGTTACTTTCGCGAAACGATATCAGAGCTGCTGATTTACTCGGAGGTCCTTCTTCTTGAATCCCGAGCAAAAATTTGACGGTGAAAAGGTTTTTCCGGTGGCTATTAATCTTGGAGAAAGACGACGACACTTTTTTGTACAAAATATTTCGATCTTCTCCCCGTATAATGGATGGTATAATGGATTTTCCTTGCTCGGGGTCACTCGAGCCGCACCTGTGTTGCGGCCGCAGGACGCGTCGTCGTCGATGAACTCGTTCCTTCGCGAGAAACGAGCATCGTGGAAAGAGGAAGGAAGAAATCCCTCGCGGATTCCATAGCTGGCGAACCACTTTGCCAAAGGCTGCGCTACGGTGAGCTATTTTCAGCTGACGTCTCCCACCCCCCTCTGCCGTTGGCGATGTCTACCATATTTATTTGGTACCGGGAACGGAGCTGCAGGAGCCAGAAACG